>NC_046000.1:10089357-10239971 GCF_010909765.2 Amblyraja radiata
TGGCACTAAATTGTCTGAATCAGTCTGAAGAAGGGTCTCGACCCGAAACGCCGCCTATCCAGAGATACTGCCTGACCCGCAGAGTTACTCCAGCACTTTGTGTCCTTCTGTTCTTTAACTTGGCCTCCTTGTCCATTGGAAAACTGCATTCCTGCATTTTGTTTAGTTGGTATCTCGTTTTGTAGAAGGAAAATTCATTTGCTACAAACTCTTTCCATTCTATATATGGGACAAAACAAGGAAGATGTTTGGAATAGCCACAAAATGCTGGAGTAACTCAGCGGGACAGGCAGCATCTCTGGATAGAAGTGACATTTCGTGTCGAGACCCTTCTTCAGACTCAGACAATCAGTCTGAAGAAGGGCCTCGTCCCGAAACGTCACCCAATCCTTCTCTCCAGAGATGCTGCCTGTCCCGCTGAGTTACTACAGCATTTTGTGTCTATCTTCAGTGTAAACCAGCATCTGCAGTTCCTTCCTACACAAGATGTTTGGAATGTTCTTTGGGCGAATAGGCTAAGATCTGCCATGAAATGTCTTTACGACTTTGCATTACCTGTAGCCAAACAGAACCAGAAGCAGTCTCGTTCTTCTGTTGATGAACAAGTAATCAAACACAACTGACAATCTCTTTGTATATCACGGTTTGACAGATGGTTGAGAGAACAAACTACCCAGATGGTAAGGATTCAACTATTCATTGAACCTAACATTCAATTGGTTTCTCATCAAATGTTCCTGACAAATATCAGTAAGGTTATTATGCAGTTCTTAATTTAGAGCCTCCATTCCTTTTATTATCATTACAAAGAGTAATAGATAAATCGCAATGAGGGTCTCCGTCATATAGAAGCAGTTATCAAAGGAAATGTGATTTATAATTTTGCTCAGCTTCTTTTCATTGAACAGTCAATGAAAGAAATATATTTAATATGAGAAATTTAAGGGACAAGCTCAAACTTCAGCTGGTCTAAACCATGGAGGAAAATTTAGTGACAATTTGTATTATCACCTAAAACATGTTGGTGAGGCTTTTGAATCTTTCCGAACTAATGTTAAACTGAGGCCCAGGCTTTTGTTTTTTAGTTTAGAGATACAACGCGGAGACAGGCCCTTCGGTCCACACGGCCCACACCGACCAGTGATTCTCGCACACTTACACTATCCTACTCACCTTGGGGACAATTTACAATTATACCAATTGACTTAAGGGCCTGTCCCACTTTCACGACCTAATTGACGACCTCTGCCGAATTTGCCCTTGACTCATACTCGCAGCATGGTCGTCACGAGGTCGTAGGAGGTCGTAGCAGGTTGTGATGCTAGTCGTAGTTACTCCTGGCATCAAGCAGGTCGGGGCGTTTTTCTAGCCTGATGAAAAATGTCCACGAGTAAAAAAGGTCGTGAATTAGAGAATAGACATTAGACAATAAGTGCAGGAGGAGGCCATTCGGCCCTTCGAGCCAGCATCACCATTCACTGTGATCATGGCTGATCATCCCCAATCAGTACCCCGTTCCTGCCTTCTCCCCATATCCCCTGACTCCACTATTTTTAAGAGCCCTATCTAGCTCTCTCTTGAAAGCATCCAGAGAACCTGCCTCCACCGCCCTCTGAGGCAGAGAATTTAAGACAGAGAATTAGGTTGTGAAAGTGGGACAGGCCCTTTAGCCTACAAACCTGGACGTCTTTGGAGTGTGGGAGGAAACCGGAGCTTCCCTGAGAAAACCCACGCAGGTCACGGAGACAGCGTGCAAACTCCGTAGAGACAGCACCCGTGGTCAGGATCAAACCCGGGTCTCTGCCGCTATAAGGCAGCAACTCTACCGCTACGCCAGCATGCTGCCCTGCCAGACATCTCTCTCACATGTGTGTTAGACATCCCACATCACAGTTCATGAGAAAAGCAGAGATTTCTGCCGACCCACCTCATTCCATGTTCAGCATCTAAACTCAGATCATCCTAATATTGTTACACTTTCTTTTTAGGAGCTTGCTCTGTGAAAATTGGTCGCTGTGTTACCTACATTATAAAAGCAACTCGACTTCAGAAAATATCATATTGCTTGTAAATGGTTTGGGGATATCCAGTTGTGAAAGTAGTCATTGAAATCAAAATCATTCCTTTCTACCTTATGGACAAGAGCTCGGATGTCTGCATCATATGGCTTTGTCCCACCATCCTAAAGTTTAGATACAAGGAACTGCAGATGCTGGTTTACTAAATAAGGTACAAAGTGCTGAGGTAACTCAGCAGTCAGGCAACTCTCTTCTCTGGAGAACAAGGGTTGAAACATAGAAAATAGGTGCAGGAGTAGGCCATTCGGCTCTTCGAGCCTGCACCGCCATTCAATATGATCATGGCTGATCATCCAACTCAGTATCCTGTACCTGCCTTCTCTCCATACCCTCTGATCCCTTTAGCCACAAGGGCCACATCTAACTCCCTCTTAAATATAGCCAATGAACTGTGGCCTCAACTACCTTCTGTGGTAGAGAATTCCACAGATTCACCACTCTCTGTGTGAAAAATGTTTTCCTCATCTCGGTCCTAAAAGATTTCCCCCTTATCCTTAAACTGTGTGACCCCTTGTTCTGGACTTCCCCAACATCGGGAACAATCTTCCTGCATCTAGCCTGTCCAACCCCTTAAGAATTTTGTAAGTTTCTATAAGATCCCCCCTCAATCTTCTAAATTCTAGCGAGGTAGGTGTTTCGTGCCGGGACCCTTTTTGAAATGAAAGTGACTGAAGACCTGAATCGTCACCTATCCATGTTTCCAGAGATGTTACCTGACTCACCGAGTTACCCCAGCGCTTTGTGTCTTTTTTCATCCAAAGGTTTAGATGTAATATTATAAACAGTTGCTGATGAGAATTTGATCCAAGAGTCAAGAGTGTTTTATTGTCATATGTCCCGGATATAATAATGAAATTCTTACTTGCTGCAGCACAACAGAATATGTCATCATAATAAATAATATAACAAAAACTCAGAAAAAAAAAGGACGAACAATAACAGTGCAATAACAATAAAAATAGTCTATTGTAGTTCATAGCTTATGAGGTTGTCGTGTTTAATAGCCTGATGGCTGACGGGAAGAAGCTGTTCCTGAACCTGGACGTTACAGTTCTCAGGCTCCTGTACCTTCTTCCCGATGGCAGTGGTGAGATGAGTGTGTGGCCAGGATGGTGTGTGGGTCCTTGATGATGTTGGCTGCCTTTTTGAGGCAGCGACTGCTATAGATCCCTTCGACGGTGGGGAGGTCAGAGCCGGTGAAGGAATGGGCAGTGGTCACAACTTTTTGCAGTCTTTTCCGCTCCTGGACGCTCAAGTTGCCGAACCAGGCCACGATGCGACCGGTCGTGTACAGTTTTGGTCTCCTAATCTGAGGAAAGACATTCTTGCCATAGAGGGACTACAGAGAAGGTTCACCAGACTGATTCCTGGGATGGCAGGACTTTCATATGAAGAAAGACTGGATAGACTCGGCTTGTACACGCTAGAATTTAGAAGATTGAGGGGGGATCTTATAGAAACTTACAAAATTCTTAAGGGGCTGGACAGGCTAGATGCAGGAAGATTATTCCCGATGTTGGGGAAGTCCAGAACTAGGGGTCACAGTTTAAGGATAAGAGGGAAGTCTTTTAGGACCGAGGTGAGAAAATCATTTTTTACACAGAGAGTGGTCAATCTCTGGAATTCTCTGCCACAGAAGGTAGTTGAGGCCACAGTTCATCGGCTATATTTAAGAGGGAGTTAGATGTGGCCCTTGTGGCTAAAGGGATCAGGGGGTATGGAGAGAAGGCAGGGATGGGATACTGAGTTGGATGATCAGCCATGATCATATCGAATGGCGGTGCAGGCTTGAAGAGCCGAATGGCCTACTCCTGCACCTATTTTCTATATTTCTATGTCAGTATGCTCTCTACTGTGCACCTGTAGAAGTTCAGGAGAATCCTCTTTGACGTGCCGACTCTCCGTAATCTTCTCCGAACCAAACCCTTAGATGGGGCGTGGTGATTACTTTACTCACTGGAACGTATAATGAACTAGAAAGCTCCTTCATCACATTTTAATGATGTTATTACAGTACTGTGAATCTACTATGTTTGTGAAAGCCGCATAAAAATCAAGATCTTTCGCGACAGAATTCATGGGAAACATTTTCAGGTTTCCCTTTATAACGTAGTCCTGAAACAGACTGTTGGTTTCAGAGCGGTATTCTCTATTGATGTATTGCAAACCCTTATAGCTGCCGGCAATTGGCAGAGCAGGTGAATTCTCTTTAACAAGCCCTTAAAGGGACATATAATAAGCTAACATTCTTTCATCGCTCTCCGAGTTACATTTATGAGACAAGGGCGGGAGAATAGTCCCAACATCTCACAGTATCCTGGATAGACTAATGAAAAATAGCCGCAGGAGATATTCTTTGTGTGTGAGGGCTATAGGAGCCTCCAGGCCAGCAGCCAAATGCTGCCACCGAGTTCTCTGTGCAGTTATCAATGCAGACCAAGGAAGTAATTGTGCAGGAAGGAACTGCGGATGCTGGTTTGCAAACGAAGATAGGCACAAAAATGCTGGAGTAGCTCAGCTGGAGGAGGGTCTCGACCCGAAACGTCACTCATTCCTTACGTCCAGTGATGCTGCCTGTCCCGCTGAGTTACTCCAGCATTTTGTGCCTATCCAAGGAACCAATTATTGACCTCAGAAAGGAGAAGTTGGGACACCACACGCCAGTTTCCTTCGGCGACGGAGAGAGTTCGCACCTTGTCCTGGGCCCAGCTCATAAGTGCAATCGCGAAGAAAACTCACTTTCCTGGAAGTTTAAAGAGAGTCGGCATGTCACTGAATTCTTGCATATGCACTGTTGAAAGTGAGACACAAAATGCTGGAGTAACTCAGCAGGACAGGCAGCATCTCTGGATAGAAGGAATGGGTGACGTTTCGGGTCAAACTCATCCTCACTGGTTGTATCATGGCCTTGTATTGCAATTCAAAAGTCAGGGATGCAATAGACCACAGACTCAGCCGAGTTCATCACGGGCACAGCAGCACAGGAATGGGGCCATCGGCCCACAATGTTTGAGCCAAACTTGATGCTGAGTTAAACTGATCTCATCCGCCTGTCCATGATCCATATCCCTCTATTCCCTGCACTTCCATGTTCCTATCTACAAGCCACTGTCGTATCTGCTTCTGTCACCATGCCTGGCAATGCCTTCCAGGCCCTCGCCACTCTCTGTGTAAAAAAAACCTGCCCCACACATCTCCATTCAACTTTCCCCCTCTCACCTCATTGCCATGGCCTCTAGTCTTAGACATTTCTACCCAGGGAAAAAAAAATCACCTGTTCCTTTTCTCCAGAGATGATGATGGATGGGATTTATATAGCGCCTTTCTAATACTCAAGGCGCTTTACATCGCATTATTCATTCACTCCTCAGTCACACTCGGTGGTGGTAAGCTACTTCTGTAGCCACAGCTGCCCTGGGGCAGACTGACGGAAGCGTGGCTGCCAATCTGCGCCTACGGCCCCTCCGACCACCACCAATCACTCACACACATTCACACACAGGCAAAGGTGGGTGAAGTGTCTTGCCCAAGGACACAACGACAGTATGCACTCCAAGCGGGATTCGAGCCGGCTGCCTTCCGGTTGCCAACCGAACACTTAGCCCATTGTGCCATCTGTCGTCCCAAAGATGGACACAAAATGCTGGAGTAACTCAGCGAGCCAGGCAGCATCTCTGGAGAAAAACGATAGGTGCTGCCTGACCCTCTGACTAACTCCAGCATTTTGTGTCTATCTTCGGTATAAACTAGCTACTGCAGTTCCTTCCTGCTCAAATGATTGTGAGACAGCAGCTACAAGTAAAACAGCAAGTAATTATGTTTACATTATCTATTTGAGTTCACTTTAATGATTTTAAATGGGTTTTGGTCTGAGGGTTTGTATTTTAGATTGAAAGCAATTTAAAGACATTCTTATTGTCTGAACGATGATTTTGCTTTATTACATGTGCTAAGTTTTACAGAATGCTTGGTTTAGTAAGTTTAGTTTAGTTTATTGTCACATGTACCGAGGTACAGTGAAAAGCTTTTGTTGCGGGCTAACCAGTCAGCGGAAAGACAATACATGTTTACAATCGAGCCATTCACAGATACACGATAAGGGAATAACGTTTAGTGCAAGGTAAAGTCCGATTAAAGGTAGTCTGAGAGTCACCAATGAGGTAGATAGTAGTTCAGCACTGTTCTCTAGTTGTTGGTAGGATGGTTCTGTTGCCTGATAACAGCTGGGACGTTACTGCCCCTGAATCTGGAGGTGTGTGTTTTCACTTCTATACATTTTGCCCGATGGGAGAGGGGAAATGAGGGAGTGGGCAGGGTGCTGCTCGTCCTAGATAAAGCTGGTGGCCTTGCTGAGGCAGCGTGAGTCAATGGGAGGGAGGTTGGTTTGTGTGGTGGTCTGGGCTGTGTCCACAATTCGCTGCAATTTCTTGGAGCTGTTCCCAAACCAAGCTGTGATGCTTCCCGAATGATTTTGAACATCAAAGATATTAAGGGCCTGTCCCACTTAGGAGTCCTAAACAGCAACCTCTGGTGACCTTGCCCGCCACCCAAAAATTAATCAAGGTCGAGGTGACCTGCAACCTCCTACCACCTCCCATGCATATGTTGAAAACCTTCCTCAACTATGAAGAAAACCTCCTTCAACCTCCCTTGACTATCTTCGACTAGCGTCGCAACCGGCTTCGACTACACCTGCGACTAAAAAATGATCGATTTTTAAAACGGCAACCTATTTTTAGTTTAGGCCGGTTTTAATTATGATGTGAAAATAGCAGCGACCTAGATGAAGCCTCGACCACGCGGAAACCACTTTCCACCATTACGGAGAGTGACCAAAACCTCCTGTGACCTCATGGAAACCTTGGGTGGCGGGCAAGGTCACCAGAGGTTGCTGTTTAGGTCTCCTAAGTGGCACAGGCCCTTTACAGATATTCAAAAGCCTTGACCACAAGTAGAATTTGGACACTTTAGGCCTCACTTATCACTTGCAGCCTAAACTTATATAGCCTCATTCGGTATCAAAGTTTTCTAAATGCAAATGATTGTCTATACGGAGGCAAGATCCTACACTGTGCCAGCCCAGTCAAGATTATCGGTTTAAAGCTGAAATATTGGCCTCAACACTGTAATATATCGAAGAAACATTTGAAATGCACAACTCAAAAAAATTATATTTTATGACAGTTTATATCTAATCTTTTGAATTGCGCTGCACATTATGATATCACCTCGATCTAACTGCTGAGGTAGCTCCACACATATTTGAAAAATACATTAATATGTTTTGATTGATAATGTGACAGCCACATTATCACAGCATCACGCAGAATTTTAAAATATCTCCCTGTCTTCTGTAGCTCTGGGCAGTGCTGGATGCTTCAGTTTATAGTCCCTGCAGCTCAGGATTGCAAGGGACATCCATTTTATACCGTTTAACACAGATCTGGTGAAACTTTATTGATCTGAAATGCCAGTTTTCCTTTCGTGGATGCTGCCTAACCTGCTGTGCATTTCCAATGCTTTCGCTTGCATTGTAGATTGCCGATATCTCTTGTATTTTACAGATATTGCACTGCAAATAATTGTACAATAATCAGCTTCATAGCAACCAAAATTACTAGAGAGAGAAATAAAACCATATCAAGTTTTTGAATCCAAGTCGCATTAAGCCCCTGTCCCACTTAGGAGACCTAAACAGCAAACTCTGGTGACCTTGCCCACCACCCAAAAAAAAAATCAAGGTTGAGGTGACCTGCAACCTCCTACCACCTCCCACGCATATGTTGAAAACCTTCCTCGACTATGAAAAAAAACCGGCTTTGACTAGACCTGCGACTAAAAAATGATCGATTTAAAAAACGGCAACCTATTTTAGTCGAGGCCGGTTTTAATCATGATGAAAAAATAGCAGCAACCTAGATGAAGCCTCGACCACGCGGAAACCACTTTTGACCATTACGGAGAGTGACCAAAACCTCCGGTGACCTGATGGAAACCTTGAGTGGCGGGCGAGGTCACCAGATGTTGCTGTTTAGGTCTCCTAAGTGGGACAGGAGCTTTACCCACCAAAGTTCCTCATGTCCTTTGAAAGAGAGAGGTAGAAACAAAGAACTGCAGATGCTGGATAATGCACAAAGTGCTGGAGTAACTTAGCGGGTCAGGCAGCATCTCTGGAGATCATGGATAGGTGATGTTTTAGTTTAGTTTATTGTCACGTGTACCGAGGTACAGTGAAAAGCTTTTGTTGAGTGCTATCCAATGAGCAGAAAGACAATACATAGAAACATAGAAACATAGAAAGTAGGTGCGAGAGTAGACCACCAGGTCCGTCGAGCCCGCACCGCCATTCGCTCATGGCTGAACACTAAACAGACACACTTACCCACAAACAGTAGACACAAGACACAGAACACAAGACACTACCCTCCCCTTTATACCGCTATCACCCCTCTCCACCCCAAGAACCGCGTGATCTCTGGGGGAGTCAAAAAACCGGATAAAAACCCAGGTCCAATTCGGGAAAAAAATCCGGGAAATTCCTCTCCGACCCCAATCCAGGCGATCGACACTTGTCCAGGAGATCACTCAGGTCTTACTATACTAACCATACCTAGGTCCATATCCCTGCCCTCTCCCCGTAGCCCCTTATCCCCTTGGCAGCTAAAAAACCATCTATTTTAGACTTGATTACAATCGACCCATTTACAGTGTATAGATACACGATAAGGGAATAACGTTTAGTGCAAGGTAAAGCCAGTAAAGTCTGATCAAGTATAGTCCAAGTGTCACCAATGAGGTAGATAGTAGTTCAGGACTGCTCTCTGGTTATGGTAGGATGGTTCAGCTGCCTGATAACAGCTGGGAAGAAACTGTCCCTGAATCCGGAGGTAGAAAAAAATGCTGGAGAAACTCAGCGGGTGAGGCAGCATCTATGGAGCGAAGGAATATGTGACGTTTTGGGTCGTGACCCTTCTTCAGACTGATGTGGGGGTAGTGGGGGCGGGAAAAAGAAAGGAAGATGTGGAGAGTGGGCTGTGAGGGAGCTGGGAAGGGGAGGGAAAGAAGGAGAAAGCAGGGACGACCTGAAATTGGAGAAGTCAATGTTCATATATTGAACCTGGAGGTGTGCGTTTAACTCTGGATAACCTAGATAGGTGATGTTTTTGGTCGCGACCCGAAACATCACCTATCCATGTTATCCAGAGATGCTGCCTGACCCTCTGAGTTACTCCAGCACTCTGTGTCCTTTGAAAGAGAGGTGATTCACTTACTCAAATGAAGATCGAGCAAACTTCCTTGCCACAACATTGCTAAGCAAGGAGACATGATGTGCGGCACTAAAGGATGGCAATGAAAACAGTACCAACTTTGATCATGATGTCAGTCTGAAGAAGGGTTTCGGCCCGAAACGTCGCCTATTTCCTTCGCTCCATAGATGCTGCTGCACCCGCTGAGTTTCTCCAGCATTTTTGTGTACCTTCAACTTTGATCAAGATAACCTTTCCAGTCTGGGGAGAAGTTACTTCAGAATCATCCGTTTAGACAAGGGACAAGGGCAGCATTAATTCTTGCATTAAGTGCCTCCTAGAGAATTAGCGATGGATTATGCTGCATTACATTACTGAATGTCAAGGCCCATGCTTCATGATCCATAACTATACATTTGAATGGTCCTGATCACCTTTCGCATTTGACACGAGCAAAGGTGAAACAAGTCACCTCTCCAAGACTCACTTTGTAAACCATCTTCAGGACTCCTGAGTAATTACTAGTTAACAACTCAATAAGGTAGGGACTAAATGAGGACTTTAAAAACATTTAGCTGTACTCACACAGCTGTGATTCAAATCCCGGCCTATAATATTCGCACTCAATCTGAGGCTGGGGCTCCTGGTGCCGCACTGAGGGAACAGGGAAAGTTCAGAAATTCTAGGAGCAGAATAAGGCCATTCGTCCCATCAAGTCTATTCCAATCGACAATAGACAATAGGTGCAGGAGTAGGCCATTTGGCCCTTCGAGCCAGCACCGCCATTCAATGTGATCATGGCTGATCATCCCCAATCAGTACCCCGTTCCTGCCTTCTCCCCATATCCCCTGACACCCGCGCTATTTTTAAGAGCCCTATCTAGCTCTCTCTTGAAAGCATCCAGAGAACTGGCCTCCACTGAGGCAGAGAATTCCACAGACTCACCACTCTCTGCCATTCCGCCATTCAATCATGGCTGATCTATCTTTCCCTCTCAAGCCCATTCTCCTGCCTTTGCCCCAGAACCCCTGACACCCGCACTAATCTAGAATCTTTCAATCTCCGTCATAAAAATATCCATTGACTTGGCCTCCGCTGACGTCTATGGCAATGAATTCCACAGATTCACCACCCTCTGACTAAATAAATGTGTTCTCATCTCCTTTCTAAAGGTATGTCCTTTTATTCGGAGGCTATGACATCTCGGCCTAGACTCTTCCACCAGTGGAAACATCCTCACCACATCCACTCTATCCAGGCCTTTCACTATTCGGTACGTTTCAATGAGGTCCCCCCCCCCCCCCCCCAGTCCTTCTAAACTCCAGCTAGTACAGGCCCAGCGCCGACAAACGCTCATCATATGTTAACCCACTCATTCCTGGGATCATTCTTGTAAACCTCCTCTGACCCCCTCCAATGCCAACACATCCTTCCTCAGATATGGGGCCCAGAACTGCTCACAATACTCCAAATTCAGTCTGACCAGCGCCTTATAGAGCATTACATCCCTGTTTTTGTATTGTGCTTCTCTCAAACATAAAGTGCCTCTCAGGCATTGCATTTGCCTTCCTTACTACAGATTCAACTTTCAAATTATCTTTTTGGGAAAACTGCATCAGCTCTCCAAGTCCCTTTACACCTCTGATTTCTGAATTCACTCCCCATTTAGAAAATAGTCTGACCATTTTTATCTACCTTCGATTTTCCAGCATCTGCAGTTTCTTCTTAAACATAAATGTTTCATAAAAGGAACACTTTGTGGTTAACGAGTGAATTAGTTAAATAGGTCAGGCAACGTCTTTGGAAGGAAACAGACAGTTAATACTTGGATCAAAACCTTTCTTCAATCGACTGTCGATTTCCCTCCACAGATGCTGCCTGGCCCGCTGAGTTCTTCCATGAGCTCTCCATTTTTTGCTCCAGATTCCAGCATCTGCAAACGCTTGTGCCTGCCAATATGGTGAAATGATCATTATTTGTCTACATGAGAATCAATCTCAATGGAGTCTAAAGAAGGGTCTCGAACCAAAACGTCACCCATTCTTTCTATCCTGGGACGCTGCCTGTCCCGCTGAGCTACTCCAGCATTTTGTGTCTAACTTCTGTGGCAAGATGCCTGAAGTTGACAATTGAAAAAGAAAGGGCTGAACTTTTTCTTTTCACCCAGTAATGACCCTGTCCCACTTAGGAAACCTGAACGGAAACCTGTGGAGACTTTGCGCCCCACCCAAGGTTTCCGTGCGGTTCCTGGAGGTTCCCGGAAGTTTTTGTCAGTCTCCCTACCTGCTTCCACTACCTGCAACCTCCGGCAACCGCACGGAAACCTTGGGTGGGTGGGGCGCAAAGTCTCCAGAGGCTTCCGTTCAGGTTTCCTAAGTGGGACAGGGGCATTAGGGAGATATCAGTCCTCACCTGTTTTTCTATTTTCTGGCAGAGTAAGAAATATCTGTGGCACCTTCCACCCTGCTGCTGGTAGATTGTCCATTGAGAACAGTCCATTAATGTCCTGGTTTTTGCCCAGTCCCTTTTTAGTCTATTGCAGAATGTATGTATAATTGATGTCTTTGTGTGTTGTTTCAGTGCCTGAAATGCTGCTGCAAGCAAGGTTTTGATTGTACTTGTGCCTCACCATACTTTGCATATGACAATAAACTAGACTTGACGAAAATGGGAAGAGTGATGAGTTGATTACATACAACTAGAATCGTCTTGGCAAGCTGAATGGCCCCTGGAGCTGCAAGGCAGTGTATGATTTGTTTCTGAAACTGCTTGTCGTGATTTAGGGTACTTGTAAAATTAAAGATATTTTGTTCCATTTGCAATAGACAGTAGACAATAGGTGCAGGAGCAGGCCATTTGGCCCTTCGAGCCAGCACCGCCATTCAATGTGATCATGGCTGATCATCCACAATCCACAAGGATAAGGGGGAAATCTTTTAGGACCGAGATGAGAAAAACATTTTTCACACAGAGAGTGGTGAATCTGTGGAATTCTCTGCCACAGAAGGTAGTTGAGGCCAGTTCATTGGCAATATTTAAGAGGGAGTTAGATGTGGCCCTTGTGGCTAAAAGGATCAGGGGGTATGGAGAGAAGGCAGGTACAGGATACTAAGTTGGATGATCAGCCATGATCATACTGAATGGCGGTGCAGGCTCGAAGGGGCGAATGGTCTACTCCTGCACCTATTTTCTATGTTTCTAATCAGTACCCCGTACCTGCCTTTTCCCCATATCCTCTGACTCCGCTATCTTCAGGAGCCCTATCTAGCTCTCTCTTGAAAGTTTCCAGAGAACCGGCCTCCACCGCCCTGTGAGGCAGAGAATTCCACAGACTCGCAACTTTCTGTGTGAAAAAGTGTTTCCTCATCTCCGTTCCAAATGGCCAACCCCTCATTCTTAAACTGTGTGTGGCCCCTGGTTCTGGACTCCCCCAACATCGGGAACATGTTTTCTGCCTCTAGCGTGTCCAAACCCTTAATAATCTTATATGTTTCAATAAGATGCCCTCTCATCCTAAATTCCAGAGTATATATTTCAGACTTTTTCATCCTTTTGCAGTAATCTAAAGGGATTTGGGATTTATTATTTCTGCTTAATTTCAAAATAACATTTTGCAGATAATTTGTGTGACCTGAAATACATGCTGAATTGAATAGTCGCAACTGTTTGTGGTAATAATGCTTTCGATTTCACCCCAACAACACGCCTCAACAAGATGTGCAAGGAGGAACTGCAGATGCTGGTTTAAACTGTAGACACAAAATGCTGGAGGAACTCAGCGGAACAGGCAGCATCTCTGGAGAGAAGGAATGGGTGACGTTTCGGGTCGTCTCGGGACAGAAAGCACAATCTGTTTTGCTGTAAATATTTGCATGAGAGAAACAAAGTATATGCATTTCTATAGTGTCCTTCATGACTGCTGATGTCCCAAAGTATTTTACAGCTGAGGAAAGATTTTTTGACATGTCGCCAATGCTAAAACATTGGAAGCAATGATAGCCTATTTATGTGGAGGATTCTCCGAACCAGCAGCATTGTAATAAGCAGATAATCTGTTCCAGTCAACTTGATTGAGAGATAGCATGAGCCAGATTCACTGGGGAAAACTTCCTGCTACTCTTCAAAATAATGTTGAATAATCTTTTACATTCATTTTCGAGAATAGACAGGGGGCTCGGAATAATATCTCATCTGAGAGCCAGCTTCTTTGATAGTGCTGGTTAATGTTAGTTAGGTGCAAATGGTCGAGACCTGAAACGTCGCCTATTTCCTTCGCTCCATAGATGCTGAGTTTCTCCAGCAATTTTGTCTACCTTTTATGAAAAATTGTGATTTTAAACAATTCTCCATTTTTTTCCAAAAGCCTTAACCTCTGGGGATATTTATAATTGATCTCTAGAGGTTCCTAGGATTGAATAATTTCACTATAGATACTTTAATTTACCAACACCATAGCCCTTAGAAGTCCTTCCCATTATCTGGTGTTTGTTTATTAAATATGCTCTTTAAGCCTTTCCTTTTTTTACTAAGACTTTGGTCATCTGTGCTAATATTCATATGGCTCTGTGGCTCTGCTCTGAAGAGCATTTTATGACATTACAAGTTGGAACTGTGGAATTTTTAGCTTTGTTGTGAAACTAGTTGGGCGGATTAAAGTAATTTCAGGTGTTTGATTACAAGCCTGACATTTTGTGGGACTATCTAAAATGGTTCAGCGATTTCAAATTTTGGTTGAAGGTAGACAAAAATGCTGGAGAAACTCAGCGGGTGAGGCAGCATCTATGGAGCGAAGAAAATAGGTCGAGACCCTTCTTCACATTTTGGTCGATCGTATTTCTTTGGGTCTTTGGGCCCTCTCAGCCAGAGGGCGGCACGGTGGCGCAGCGATAGTGTTGCTGCCTAATGCCCCTGTCCCACTTAGGAAACCTGAACGGAAACCTCTGGAGACTTTGCGCCCCACCCAAGGTTTCCGTGCGGTTCCCGGAGGTTGCAGGTGGTTGCCGGAGGCTGCAGGTAGTGGAAGCAGGTAGGGAGACTGACAAAAACCTCCGGGAACTGCACGGAAACCTTGGGTGGGGCGCAAAGTCTCCAGAGGTTTCCGTTCAGGTTTCCTAAGTGGGACAGGGGCATTACAGCGCTTGCAGTGCCGGAGACCCAGAGTTCGATCCCGACTCCGGCTGCTGTCTGTATGGAGTTTGTACTTTCTCTCTATAACAGCGTGGGTTTTCTCCAAGATCTTCGGTTTCCTCCCACACTCCAGGTTTGCCGGTTAATTGGCTTGGCATAAATGTAAATTGTCCCTAGTGTGTGTAGGATGGAGTTAATGTGTGGGGATCGCAGGTCGGTGCGCTGGATCTCTAAACTGAACTAAACAGAATGGATTAGAGTGATGAAAGGACAGGTTGTGCAGGTATCAAAACTGCGTAGACAATGCAAACTACGAAGCATAAATAAACAATGAATATTAACGGTGCAAATGTGAACATTTCAAGCAGTGGGTGGAGAAATAGTCTTGGTTAATAAGGTGGAAATGTAAGCTTGTAAGAATCGGTTAAGAGAAGAGAGATGTGTTAAATAGGAAAGCCTACTTTCAATAGAAAAATGATCAGCAAGTTTTATATACAATGTCTGCTTCTTCCCAATGCCTTTTCCTTTCAGAACTCCATTCAGGCTAAGCTTAACATTCAGCCAGTCAGATGAAAATCAGGTCTGTGATATCAAGTCCAGATCACAGGAGAATCCTTTGACTACATTTTGCACATTATTGTACAATTGGATTCTGTATGGGTAGTTTGAATGAAACATATTCAGGCAATTTCAAGATTATATTATCTTCTTGCTCACAAAGTCCCCAATTTCTGTCACCTTGTCTACTCAACTGTTTCGCCCATCTGCTTTTAAACACTTCATCCATGCCTCTGTTACTACCTTTACAATGCCACCTTCCACAATTCTCAACTGGTCTAAATCCCTTTATCCACACTCCCAGTAAGTCCCATTCACCTAATACTGATTCAAGATCTATCATGGTTTTGTGACTGTAGACTTCAGAGGTACTGCACGGAAACAGGCCATTCAGTCCACCGATTCCGCGCCGACCAGCGATCACCCCGTACACCAGCACTATCCTACACACTAGGGACAGTTTACTATTTTACCGTAGCCAATTAACATACACATCTGTGTGCCTTTGGAGTGTGGGAGGAAACCGGAGCACCCGGAAAAAACCCACAAGGTCACAGGGAGAGCGGACAAACTCCGTACAGACAGCACCCGTGGTCAGGAATGAACCCGGGTCTCTGGTGCTGTTATGCCCCTGTCCCACTTAGGAAACCTGAACGGAAACCTCTGGAGACTTTGCGCCCCACCCAAGGTTTCCGTGCGGTTCCCGGAGGTTTTTGTCAGTCTCCCTACCTGCTTCCACTACCTGCAACCTCCTGCAACCTCCGGGAACCGCACGGAAACCTTGGGTGAGGCGCAAAGCCTCCAGAGGTTTCCGTTCAGGTTTCCTAAGTGGGACAGGGGCATAAGGCAGCAACTCTACCGCTGTGCCACTGTGTCACCAGTGATGTATGTGCAATATAAAAGCCAGTGCCCCTTGAGGCCAAAAGCTGAAGCTGGCAAATGTGCCTGTGCCTTGTGACTGAGGTCAGGTGACCTCCTAGAAGTTTCCTGGTGGTGCAGATTAAATCCCATTTACAAGATGTCGGACGTGTATTCATTGTGTTAGTCACAACGGTCTTACAGAAGACATCACATCACCCTTCGTGCTTGCGTAGACCTCTTTTCGTGTTAACTATTTGGAAATTATGGACCATATCAGCTCAGGTCATATTTTAATTTCACAAAATATTCGGGGTGAACATAAGAAACTTCAGGATATGCCACTTATTTAATCTTCTATCCTCCATAATCTTCAGCCCATTGCAAATGCTGCTGCCTTATACGAATTTCAAGTCCCATTTCACCTAATCTTGTGCTTTCTGGCTTGCACTGATCTTGATCCAGTAAGATCCTCGTGCCCAAGTCCTTCCATTTCCTTTCTTCACACCATCTCCTTGCCCTGGGTCCGCCATGGTATTTTCAGTCCTCCAATTCTGGATCCTGTCATCATCTGCCAGGCCCCAAACTCTCACATTCCCTTCCTAAATCTCCTCTTCTCTCCTTTGAGGAAGAGTCTCGAGCCGAATCGTCACCCAATCACCCAGTGGTATATGGACTCACTGATATGATATGTTTAAGGATAAGGGGGAAGTCTTTTAGGACCGAGATGAGGAAAACATTTTTCACACAGAGAGTGGTGAATCTCTGGAATTCTCTGCCACAGAAGGTAGTTGAGGCCACAGTTCATTGGCTATATTTAAGAGGGAGTTAGATGTGGCCCTTGTGGCTAAAGGGATCAGGGGGTATGGAGAGAAGGCAGGTGCAGGATACTGAGTTGGATGATCAGCCATGATCATATTGAATGGGATGTGCAGGCTCGAAGGGCCGATTGGCCTACTCCTGCACCTATTTTCTATGTTTTCTATGTTAGGGCGGATGTGGTGCAGCCAGGGACCAGGGACCAGGGACCAGGGACCAGGGACCAGGGACCAGGGTCCCAACCTGACCTCCGGTGCTTTCAGCGGTGGAGTTTGTATGCTCTCTTGCTTTTTTTTAATCGAAAAATATATTATTAAAATTATTAAAAAATAATATTACACTCCAGCACCTATTTTCTATGTTTCTATGTTCTGTATTCGTGCCTACTGTATTCCGTTGTGCCGATGCTAAGCAAGAATTTCATTGTCCTATCTGGGACACATATGACAATAAACTCCCTTGACTTGACCCATTCCTTCTCTCCAGAGATGCTGCCTGTCCCACTGTCCCACTCCAGCATTTTGTGCCTTATCTTCTCTTGAGATGTTCCCTTTGACGAGCCTTCAGTCGCTAAATTTCTATTTGTGGCAGTGTCACATTTAGTTTGATAACATTCTCATGAAATGTTTATCCTGCAGTGGAGATGAAATATAAATGCAATTTTTTGGCGTGTTCCGACAAATGATAAAACTAAACGTTGAGCAATGTGGCAGACGTTCTGAATTGCCCACAGTAGCTGGCTTTCATTGATGAATGAATAAGTTTATTGGAACAAGTATGTACACATACAAGAAATTTGCCTTGGTGCTCCGCTCGCAAGATGCTGAACTAGATGAAAGGAGGGCTGACAATTCCTATTATATCACGTGGGTGGAGGTAGCAATTCCGTTGAGTTCAGTTCCTCTCTGTTGCATGCAGAGTAACTTAAATAGCCAGCAATTAGCTGCTTACATTATTTGAGCCATGTACAGTCCTCTGCTGCTTCATGAGATTTGGCTGAAAGATGCACAGTTTGGCACTGATTGGCCTCTTTTTTTCACTTGATGCCAGGCCTCTCTCAGGAGCCAAATAAAACAGGGTCGGCAGCCAAACCTGAACATTGGGTGTGAAATCTAGCCAAGTGGCTCATTTTACACATGGTTTTGCTGCGTGTGCTTTGTGTAGAGATGCATAATGATCTATCTGGTGCGTGCACAGAATTCTCTGCCGCCAGTACCCTGCCAGGAGTTTGGAATTTGCGAAACACTTCGTTTCACATCAAACAAACCAGCAAATTTTCAATTTTAATTTTCTCTAAATGTTAAAGGCGAATTTATCAAAAGATTCAGATTGCATCACTTATTCAATCCTGCATAATTCTTCCAAATTATCAAGTCCATCGGTTACAGCAGATTTAAATTGAATTGCACTGTGTGACTGTTTTGTTCTACACCCTGCTTTTCTACCTAAATAATGGGTTTTCTCCAAAGGCAGAGTGCATGAGAATCTCGGACTATCCTTGGTCGGACTTTCTGGCTTTACCTTGCACTATTCTCTTATCATGTATCTATTAGTGGAGTGTCACAACGGCTGGGAAGGCGGATGAAGGCTGCAGCAGAAAAGGGTCTCCGGTCGTCTTGGACTCCATGCCACTGAATCCTGACCCAGATCTGTCAAGGACCGTGTGGTGCCTGTCTGTGCACCAGCCACCCCACGTTAAACAAAGTCACGCACAGGCGTCCTCCATGAGCGGACAGTCGATGATCTATACACTGTAAATGGCTCAAATATATTATGTGTTGTCTTTCTGCTGACTGGTTCACATGCAACAAAAGCTTTTCACTGCCTCGGCACACGTGATAATAAATAGAACTGAATTGCACTGAATTAAGATCCAATTAGTAGTTGGGTGATAATGCAGTCAATTGAGAATTATGCAGTCAATTGAGAATGGGAGTTGGTAAAGTCAAATAAGGTGGTAAGGAGATGAAGGAAAGTATATTGAGGAAGGTCGAGTTATAGGACAAGGTTGAGGAAGGAAATGAGGAAGAAATCAGAAGGTGGGCTGCTAAGATGGGAAGAGGAAGGGTGTTTAGAAGAAGGGTCAATTTGGTAACATTGTTGAAGTATTTGAAGGCCATTCTATCCCCACTAATGGAGGTCGAAGCAGGTGAGTGGTGGGCTAATAAGTGAGTTCGGTATCTCGATAAACGCAAGGGATCATGGGATTTGTCAAATGTCATTCGGGATCAAATCAAAAACGAAGTTGTATAAACTGTGTATAAATTGTTAATTATTCTACCAAGGAATTAATCTAGAATTCTGTCAACTCAATAGCTTCCTTTCTTGTTCTGCTGTACACACACAACTCACACAGTCCCTGTTCTAGTTCAGTTCATTCCTCTGCAGTTATGAGATATTCAAAAAGTTAAAGAATTTATTATTTTCATTTAATCCTTAATGTGTTTGCTGCTGGAATAAGAACATATTGCTTGTGTTTGAAACATTTTCTTAAAAACGTTGAGCTCTGCATGTTGTATCTTCCCCTTTGCTCGACCTATTGCTGTACTTGAGTTTGACTTGAATAGACAATAGGTGCAGGAGTAGGCCATTCGGCCCTTCAAACCAGCACCGCCATTCAATGTGATCATGGCTGATCATCCCCAATCAGTACACCGTTCCTGCCTTCTCCCCATATCCCCTGACTCCACTATCTTTAAGAGCCCTATCTAGCTCTCTCTTGAAAGTATCCAGAGAACCGGCCTCCACCGCCCTCTGAGGTAGAGAATTCCACAGACTCACAAAGCTCATCTACGTTCTAAATGGCTTACCCCTTATTCTTAAACTGTGTGGCCCCTGGTTCTGGACTACCCCAACATTGACTGTTAAATGCCATCTGAAATATTGTTACCGACGAATTATTTCAAGGAACAATTAAGGATGGCAATAAATGTTGGCCTATCCAACAATGCCGCAAGCCATCAATGAATAAATAAAACAGCACCATTTCACTCTATAGATTATTAACTTTACAAGGCTCTCCCGATAGTCTAGCATACGTTAGCAAATCATTATAAGTGTCTTATAACTTGACAAAGGATCCTCGACTCTGAATGATTGGGAATTATTCCAGATACTGAGCATTTCTGTATTCTCAGCAACTAAAACTAATTGCCGTACTGATAGAAAACAATGAATGTTTCTACTCCTTCTCCAGCATGAGTTGTACATTGATAAGAGATGGAATAAAATGTATTGCGATTTTTACCCAGAACAAATTTATTGAACCATTCAATATATATGAATATATATTCATATATACATAGATGAATATAAATATATATACAGGGCACCACAGTGGCGCAGCGGTAGAGTTGCTGCCTTAAGGGCCTGTCCCACAAGCATGCGATTGCATGCGTCTAGCGCGACCAAACATGGTGGCTTGAGGCGTACGGCCTTGCGGGGCCGGTCCCACTTCCAATTGCGGAGCTGTCTGGAGTTGTGCGGGGCTGGTCACGACATCATATTCACCAATCAGCTGGGCAGGAGGCGGGCCGACTGAATTTGGACGTCGCACGGCGTCGGGCGGTTACGTCATCGCGCAACGGCAGGTAGGGGGGAGACGTCATCGCGCAATGCCACGTGCTAGGCGTACGCCGTCAAGACGCTGTGTACGGCGTCGAGACACTGCGTAAGGCGTAGAGATGCTGTGTACGCCCGTCGAGGCGCTGCGTACGACCTCAATGTGGCTGCGGGCCGACAGGCCGTTGTCGCCCGGAATTTTTGGACAGTGTCAGTTTTTCGGAGATCGAAGTGGGGCCATCCCCCCGAGGCCGTACGGCTCAAGTGACCACGTTAGATCGCGTTAGCCGCATGCAGTCGCATGCTGGTGGGACAGGCCCTTTACAATGCCAGAGACCTGAATTCAATCCTCACTACGGATGCTGTCTGCACGGAGTTTGTACGTTTTCCCCGTGACCTTGTGTGTTTTCTCAGTGTGCTCCGGTTTCCTCCCACATTCCAAAGATTCACAGGTTAATTGGCTTTGGTAAATTGTAAATTGCCCCTCGTGTGTGTAGGATAATGCTGATGTAGGGGGTGATCCGTGGGCCGAAGGGCCTGTTTCCATGCTGAATAATAAAACACAGGTTCCATGTAGGAGCAAGCACAGATTAAGACAGGTATATTTGTCAGTCGTTATGCTTCAAATATTTTAATTTTTTCACCCTGTTTAAGATGCATCACAGGCGACAGATCGTTGAAGGTTGTGATCTAGATTTCTAGTTTGTTGGACTGCACAGTGAGCTAATGCCACATTGCTGAACATATGAAGTGGTAAACAAGCTGCTTCCTCAGAGAGTATCCTGGCAAGTTGAAAAACATTAAACAGATGAAGAGTCGGGATATTGCCACATATACTGACTGTTCCCAGAGTCAGTAATATATAACATGATCGGTTTAATGTTTTACTAGTTGCCAGCCTGTTCTCTGGGATAAAATGGCACGTCTACCACATTTTCAGCTTGATTTCTCAGATGGCCTGTGTTTTTCTAATGTTTCTGCATTTCATAAAGGCCATTTGAGCCTGATTAAAGCAGGCATTCTTCCACATCCATCTGTTCTGTCAAATTCATCTCATTTCAGCTGACCATAATGGCAGGAGCTGCATATTAATGCAAGAATGTGGTCCAAATATGATGATTCTTTAGACCATTTTGTCCAACGCTGGTTAAGGTAGAAAGGCCATTGTCTCTTAAAAATATAAGCAGAAAATTCTAATTTTCTCACCTCTACTGAAGGCACTGGCTATCGCTAGGTAACTAATTACCTACTTCTTATAGAAACTTACAAAATTCTTAAGGGGTTGGACAGGCTAGATGCAGGAAGATTGTTCCTGATGTTGGGGAAGTCCAGAACAAGGGGTCACAGTTTAAGGATAAAGGGGAAATCTTTTAGGGACCGAGATGAGAAAAACATTTTTCACACAGAGAGTGGTGAATCTGTGGAATTCTCTGCCACAGTTCAGTTGCCAGTTCATTGGCTATATTTAAGAGGGAGTTAGATGTGGCCCTTGTGGCTAAAGGGATCAGGGGGTATGGAGAGAAGGCAGGTACAGGATACAGAGTTGGATGATCAGCCATGATCATATTGAATGGCGGTGCAGCCTCGAAGGACCGAATGGCCTACTCCTGCACCTATTTTCTATGTTTCTATGTTTCTAATCTGCCTGTGGAAACTCTCTATTGCTTTAAATAAGTTTCCATTCCTTTTGGCTGAGCAGAGATAGTGAAAGTCTGTATATTTGTACAGCCAAGGAAGATGATAGGTCTCGTGGGTAGACAAAATCTGGAGAAACTCAGCGGGTGCTGCAGCATCTGTGGAGCGAAGGAAATAGGCAACGTTTTGGGCCGAAACCCTTCTCTTGATTGCATTCACATTCATGTCGGAGTCGTTTGGCAATGGTGGAGGAATTGCCAATCCTGGGTGTGAGTTTAAAGATAATGCAACTGTTATTAGTTCTCTATTCGGTGTAAACCAGCATCTGCAGTTCCTTCCTACACATTTTGTCTGCTCCAGTGCGAAATCTCCTCATGGTAGTACGCCTACTTTGGAGAAGTTCTCCTCCTCTCTCCGACGAGGGTTCTGCAACACCCTCTCTCATCGCTCCCCCTCTGTGATTCCTCCTTCTCTCCGGCTCTACCCCCTGTTGTCACCTTCAACTTAGCCAACATAGGTAGAAGGAAAATGCTGGAGTAACTCAGCGGGACGGGCAGGAATGGGTGACGTTTCGGGTCGAGACTCTTCCTCAGTCTGAAGAAGGGTCTCGACCCGAAACGTCACCCATTTCTTCTCTCCAGAGATGTTGCCTGCCCCGCTGAGTTACTCCAGCATTTTGTGTCTACCTTCGATTTCAACCAGCATCTGCAGTTCTTTCCTACACAATGAACCATTCTACGTTTCCTTGATCACTATCTGCTTTGATCTGTCATTTTCACACCTTACCCTTCCATATCTCAACTTTCCCACTCCCCTGACTCAGTCTGGAAGGGTAAGCCATTTAGGATGGAGACGAGGAAACACTTTTTCTCACAAAGAGTTGTGAGTCTGTGGAATTCTCTGCCTCAGAGGGCAGTGGAGGCCAGTTCTGTGGATGCTTTCAAGAGAGAGCTAGATAGGGCTCTTAAAGATAACGGAGTCTGGGGATATGGGGAGAAGGCAAGAACGGGGTACTGATTGGGGATGGTCATGCATGATCACATTGAATGGCGGTGCTGGCTCGAAGGGCAGAATGGCCTCTACTCCTGCACCTATTGTCTATTGTCTATTTTGGCTGTCTTCGGTGTAAAACAGCACCTGAATGAAGCTCCTTCCCACACAAGTGTAATAATCAGCTGGCCTGCCGCCTCTAAGCTCATCCCCAACTCCATTTTCTATGTCAGTTGTTTACATCCTAGTCTTTGGAAAGCTTTCCCATGAACATTTTAATTTACTGTCTCTCTCTGATCTTGGAGAAGCGTTTTTATCTGTTCAGCAATGATTTTGACCCAACGCCACACCTTTCATAGCTGCCAACTGCATTTCCAATATAACCAATCTCCGTAATGAATAACAATCAAAAACAGGAGGTTGGGCTATTTTTTAGTCTTCTACCTACCTAACCAAATCATGGTGTCTCTATTGCCATCCTAACTGAATCTCTACTCTCCCTCTCCCCTACTCTCCTTCTCAGTCTGAAGAAGGGTCTCGACACAAAACGTCACCCAATTCCTTCTCTCCAGAGATGCTGCCTGTCCCGCTGAGTTGCTCCAGCAGTTTGTGTCTAATTCAGATAGCAAATGCCGATATTAGACAGCGCACGCATCACTGGGTCACCAAAGCATTCTTCTGATATGTTTCTGATACGTTGGCCTTGCTACATGTCTCGATCCTTCGCTGACGTTACATTATAAATGGTGCCAATTAGGAAAAGGGGAGATGCAACGAGACCTGGGTGTCTTGGTACACCAGTCATTGAAAGTAGGCATGCAGGTGCAGCAGGCAGTGAAGAAAGCAAATGGTATGTTAGCATTCATAGCAAAAGGATTTGAGTATAAGAGCAGGGAGGTTCTACTGCAGTTGTACAGGGTCTTGGTGAGACCACACCTGGAGTATTGCGTACAGTTTTGGTCTCCTAATCTGAGGAAAGACATTCTTGCCATAGAGGGAGTACAGAGAAGGTTCACCAGACTGATTCCTGGGATGGCAGGACTTTCATATGAAGAAAGACTGGATAGACTCGGCTTGTACACGCTAGAATTTAGAAGATTGAGGGGGGATCTTATAGAAACTTACAAAATTCTTAAGGGGTTGGACAGGCTAGATGCAGGAAGATTATTCCCGATGTTGGGGAAGTCCAGAACTAGGGGTCACAGTTTAAGGATAAGAGGGAAGTCTTTTAGGACCGAGATGAGAAAATCTTTTTTTACACAGAGAGTGATGAATCTGTGGAATTCTCTGCCACAGAACGTAGTTGAGGCCAGTTCATTGGCTATATTTAAGAGGGAGTTAGATGTGGCCCTTGTGGCTAAAGGGATCAGGGGGTATGGAGAGAAGGCAGGGATGGGATACTGAGTTGGATGATCAGCCATGATCATATTGAATGGCAGTGCAGGCTCGAAGGGCCGAATAGCCTACTCCTGCACCTATTTTCTATGTTTCTATGTTTCTAAAAGATCACTAGCTTTACTAAATGTTTAAGAAGGAACTGCAGATGCTGGAAAAATTGAAGGAGCTAAAAATGCTGGACAAGCACAGCGGGTGAGGCAGCATTTATGGAGCGAAGGAATAGGTGACGTTGCTGGTCGAGTCTGAAGAAGGGTCTCGACCCGAAACGTCGCCTATTCCTTCGCTCCATAGATGCTGCCTCACCAGCTGAGTTTCTCCAGCATTTTTATCTACCTTCCACTAGCTTTACTAAAGTGCCTGTCATAAACACACCGGTCAATATTGGGAATGCAAGGTCACACACTAACATCAGGCGACAGTGATGAGCCAATTTATTGTAGTGAGGTAAATTAAGAAATATTGGCCAAATGTGGCAAGAAAGCCTCTTCAATATAGGGGTACGGAATCTCTAAGAAGGGAGTTGGGACTAAACATTTGCTGTGAGGAGACTTTGCGCCCAGATTTTGTACTGCATCTTACAATCCAGCAGTGGTTGAATATCTTGCTCAATGGGACAATAGACGATAGACAATAGGTGCAGGAGTAGGCCATTTGGCCCTTCGAGCCAGCACCGTAATTCAATGTGATCATGGCTGATCATCCTCAATCAGTACCCCGTTCCTGCCTTCTCCCCATATCCCCTCACTCTGCTATTTTTAAGAGCCCTATCTAGCTCTCTCTTGAAAGCATCCAGAGAACCAGCCTCCTAACCTCTCCTGAGGCAGAGAATTCCACAGACTCACCACTCTCTGTGAGAAAAAGTCTCCGTTCTAAATGGCTTACCCCTTATTCTTAAACAGTGTGGCCCCTGGTTCTGGACTCTCCCAACATCGGGAACTTGTTTCCTGCCTCTAGCGTGTCCAAGCCCTTAACAATCTTATATGTTTCAATGAGATACCCTCTCATCCTTCTAAACTCCAGAGTGTACAAGCCCAGCTTGTACAGGTGACAGTCAGAACCCCTGTGCATTATCACTGCTATTTTGGCAACCCCAGCTGCCACCCATAGTTTCTTTAAGGTTGTTGCCCTGCTACATGAAGTTAACTCCTCAGGTATTTGGGCTATGAAAGGATTATATAGTTGGGATAATCTGGATGGAGCGTGCAGTGATGCACAGTAAACCTTTTGTCAGTGATAATTATGGTTGGGTTTGGCCTCTGCACCTACTCATACAATGGTATGAGGTACTGCTTTATGGCACATATAATAGTCTACTGTGTAAATTGGTCAGCTTGCCAACAAGCCCGTGTACTATACTGCAGAGAAAAGCAGAGGGGAAGGATTTCACTCTGCAAAAGTAGTCAAGCCATTTTGATACTAAATTACATTTTATTTTAAATAAAAAGTGGAATTATATTTTTTTGTGAAACAGGAGATGAACCAATTTTGCGAGCAGACTTGGCTTGGAGTATTTTCTGTCACGAATGTTTCAAGGCCGGTGCTGCACTGAGTCGGAGATGAGATACGGAAAATTATTGGTTGGCTTGGAGTTTTTATTTTCTGTCATGAATGTTTCATTCAGAACTATCCGAGGGCTGAAATGCTGTGCTTTTAAAGGACATTTCCTGGTGTTTGCGATGTGATCAAGCAGAACTTTGACTGTACACAAACAGGCTGTGGGCAGAAGCTGCTTTTCATTGGAATTACTGGAGCCCAACAACCAGGAGATAGCTCGCTGTGTTGACATCATTTTCCACAGCCTGGCAGCAGACCATCTCAACAAGGCCAACTTTGTTTATGAGTCCACTGCCAGGGTATAACGTAAAATAACAGCATTTGCTGAAATCGCCTCGTAAACATAGAAACATAGAAACATAGACAATAGGTGCAGGAGTAGGCCATTCGGCCCTTCGAGCCTGCACCGCCAGTCAATATGATCATGGCTGATCATCCAACTCAGTATCCTGTACCTGCCTTCTCTCCATACCCCCTGATCCCTTTAGCCACAAGGGCCACATCCAACTCCCTTTTAAATATAGCCAATGAACTGGCCTCAACTACCTTCTGTGGCAGAGAATTCCAGAGATTCACCACTCTGTGTGAAAAATGTTTTCCTCATCTCGGTCCTAAAAGATTTCCCCTTATCCTTAAACTGTGACCCCTTGTTCTGGACTTCCCCAACATCGGGAACAATCTTCCTGCATCTAGCCTGTCCAACCCCTTAAGAATTTTGTACGTTTCTATAAGATCCCCCCTCAATCTTCTAAATTCTAGCGAGTACAAGCCGAGTCTATCCAGTCTTTCTTCATATGAAAGTCCTGCCATCCCAGGAATCAGTCTGGTGAACCTTCTCTGTACTCCCTCTAATATTGGATTCCTGGACTCCAGAAGAAGAAAGAAAGATTTTGAATTTTAATCATGCCTTTCACTACACCAAGGTGGGTCAAAACACTCAAACATCTATAGACTCCACCTACACCTCACGCTGCCTCGGCAAGGCCAGCAGCATAATCAAGGATCCCGCTCGCACCATGGCCACTCCCTCTTCTCCCCTCTTCCATCGGGCAAATGGTATAGAAGTGTGAAAAGGCACACCTCTAGATTCAGTGTTTAAGAAGGAGCTGCAGATGCAGGAAAATCGAAGGTAGACAAAAATGCTGGAGACACTCAGCAGGTGAGGCAGCATCTATGGAGTGAAGGAAATAGGCGACGTTTCGGGTCGAGATTCTTCAGTCTGAAGAAGGTTCTCGACCCGAAACCTATTTCCTTCGCTCCATAGATGCTGCCTCACCCGCTGAGTTTCTCCTGCAGTTTTGTCTACCTGCCTGTAGGTGCCTGGAATGCTCTGTCAAAGGGAGTGGTGGAAGCATATACAATGTTTATGTTTAAGAGGCATTTTGAAAGGCATATGTACAGGCAGGAAATTGAGATACAGATGTGCAAACAGATGTGCAGTTTAATTTGGCATTGGAGTTGGCATCGGCATTGTGGACTGAAGGCCCTGCCCCAAGCTGTACTGTGTAGGAATGAACTGCAGATGCTGGTTTACACCGAAGATAGACACAAAACGGTGGAGTAACTCAGAGGGTCAGGCAGAATCTCTGGAGGAAAAGGAATAGGTGACATTTCGGGTCGAGACCCTTCTTCGGACTCTGAAGTCTACAGAAGGGTCTCGACCTGAAACGTCACCAATTTCTTCTCTCCAGAGATGCTGCCTTTCCCGCTGAGTTACTCCAGCATTTTGTGTCTATCCTCATCTGTACTGTCCTATGTTGCTGCATTTCCAGAATCACCAAGGGCCTCGACCCGAAATGTGGCCTTTTTCCTTCGCTCCATAGATGCTGCCTCACCCACTGAGCTTCTCCAGCATTTTTGTCTACCTCCAGATTCAGGGACAGTTTCTTCCCAGCTGTTATCAGGCAACTGAATCATCCCACCACAACTAGAGAGCAGTCCTCAACTACCACCCACCTCATTTGGAGACCCTCGGACTATCTTTGATTGGGCTTTACTGGTTTTACCTTGCACTTAAACGTTATTTATTCCCTTATCATGTATCTGTACACTGTGGACGACTCGATTGTAATCATGTATAGTCTTTCCGCTGACTGGTTAGCACGCAGCAAAAGCTTTTCACTGTACCTTGACACATAAACTAAACAAAAACTAACTAAATCAGTCAATTATACCCCTCCGAGCTCTCACAAATAGCAAACTGACAAAATATGTTTTGGTTGAGGGATAATATTGGTCATGACTCCCCTTTCGTTTTAACTTTGCAACAAGACAAACAAATCACAGCAGGCATTTAATTTGACCAAAGAATATCAAAAATGCCAGAAATTGATATTTTAATTGGTGTCCAGGATTCATGCGGGCTTCAAAGAGAATGAATGTCCTTTTGAGAAAGTGACATGAATGGCAGCTGCTCCAGTTGAATAACTCAATATTTTAATTGCTCTTAGTGACCAAGTACTAATTTATATCGCTTGCCTTTGTGGTCGATGGTGTACACGTGCAAGACATCCTCATACAAGAGCAGCTTAGACACTAGATAAACACACAAAGCTGGAGTACTCAGCGGGACAGGCAGCATCTCTGGAGAGAAGGAATGGGTGACTTTTCGGGTCGAGACCCTTCTTCAGTCTGATCTGTCATTTTCACACCTTACCCTTCCATATCTCAAGTTTCCCCTCTCTCCTGACTCAGTCTGGAAGGGTCTTGACCCGAAACTTCACCCATTCCTTCTCTCCAGATCTGCTGCCTGTCCCGCTGAGTTACTCTAGCATTTTGTATCTATCTCCGATCGGCTTGGCCCCGCTCTGGGGGCGGATCTGGTTCCGCAACGGCCGTGAGACCCGAAACGTCACCTATTCCTTCGCTCCATAGATGCTGTCTCACCCGCTGAGTCTCTCCAGCATTTTTGTCTACCTTTGATTTTTCCATCTGCAGTTCCTTCTTAAACATACAGTGTATATCACAATAGCTCTGCCGTTCGACAGTTGCTCTACCGCTGCGCCACCGTGCCGAGCGAGTTAAATTTAGCTCTCAGGGCTAAGGGAATCAAGGATATGGGGGAAATTTTCACTCAGAGAGTTGTGAATCTGTGGAAATTTCTGCCACAGAAGGCAGTGGAGACCAATTCACTGGATGTTTTCAAGAGAGAGTTAGATATAGCTCTTAGGGCTAACGGAATCAAGGGATATGGGGAGAAAGCAGGAACGGGGTGCTGATTTTGGATGATCAGCCGTGATCATATTGAATGGCGGTGCTGGCTCGAAGGGCTGAAGTACAAAAAAGACACAAAGTGCTGAGGAGGAGAAGGTTTTTTGGACCAGTTATTTTGATGACATGGTCACATCCCACATGGACAGATGGCACAATGGGCTAAGTGTTCGGCTGGCGACCGGAAGGTAGCCGGTTCGAATCCCGCTTGGAGTGCATACTGTTGTTGTGTCCTTGGGCAAGGCACTTCACCCACCTTTGCCTGTGTGTGAATGTGTGTGAGTGATTGGTGGTGGTCGGAGGGGCCGTAGGCGCAGATTGGTAGCCACGCTTCCGTCAGTCTGCCCCAGGGCAGCTGTGGCTACAGAAGTAGCTTACCACCACCGAGTGTGACTGAGGAGTGAATGAATAATGCGATGTAAAGCGCCTTGAGTATTAGAAAGGCGCTATATAAATCCCATCCATTATTATTATTATCCCGTTAAAACAGAACTGTTGCCCCTCTAATTATTCTGAGAAAATACTCAGCCTGACAAAATACTCCAAATTTGGAGGCTGCGAATGCTTGACAGGAGGAACTCACTGCATTAGCGGGTTTAAACCATGTGCACAATTCTTAGAAGTAGCATTTAGTGAGACATCAATTGGGAATATAGCCCCAGGCAAAGGTTTCGCATCCAACACCAGGAAAGTAAGGGGAACAAGTCATTTTTGCACAGATTATTGTTCAAATCGTCAGAGGTTTGGGGCCTTCCCGTGTTTCTAATAATAAATGAACTAATTATCTGGAATTTGCAGTTTTCAAGGGTTAATACTTTATTTATATTAAGGATGCAAGATTAATGAAGGATTCATTATCATTAGGAGTCTCCTATGATTTGTACCAGTACTAAACCTAATTCATCTGACTAATATTTAAATGCAAGCTGTTAACGTTCTTTTGTTTATGTTGTGCCTCAGAAACAGATTTGATATTTTACAAGATTTAGCCTTTGGCCTCCTTAAATCCTATCGATTCTGGGGATTAAAGCTAATCTTGCTGTTCATTCTGTACTTTAGTAGTACCGGGGTTGAGATACCTTTGTGCGGCACGGTGGCGCAGCGGTAAAATTACCGCCTTACGGCGCCAGGGACCCGGGTTCGATCCTGTCTGCGGGTGCTGTCTGTGCGGAGTTTGTACGTTCTCCCCGTGACCTGCGTGGGTTTTCTCCGAGATCTTTGGCATCCTCCCACACTCCAAAGACGTGCAGGTTTGTGGGTTAATTGGCTAGTATGAATGTAAAATTGTCCCCAGTGTGTAGGATAGTGCGGGGATCGCTGTTCGGTACAGACTGGGTGGGCTGAAGGGCCCATTTCCACGCTGTATCTCTAAAGGGCCTGTCCCACTTTCACGACCTAATTCACGACCTCTGCCGAGTTTTCCCTTGACTCATACTCGCAGCATGGTCGTCACAAGGTCATAGGAGGTCGTAGGTAGGTCGTAGCAGGTCGCGATGCTAGTCGTCGGTACTCAAGGCAGGTCAGGGCGTTTTTTCTAGCATGATGAAAAATGTCCACGAGTAAAAAAGGTCGTGAATTAGGTCGTGAAAGTGGAACAGGCCCTTAAAACTGTCTCCAAAACTAAAAAACGATGATTCATTGGAACGTTAAACTGCCTTCCAAATTGCATCCTGGCAACAAAGTATGATTATCTTAAAGGTGAATTACATATACTTTGACTATTTCTAATACTGGCTGTCCTGAAAATAGTGACTCTTGATAGCTATTGACCCAGGGCTTATCTAATATTCAGGTAGTTCTCCTGATTTGCACATATGTGCCTGAACAATGAATATCTACTGGCTATATCTAATTATAAAGATTTGCATTTCTATGGCACCTTTCACTTCCATTTCATGACATCCTAAAGTGATGCAGTCGGTGAACTATTATTCACCTAACGTAGGCACATTAGAGACGGCATCAATACAAAATCAATTATTTCTCATTGCTTATTCTTCCAATTGGGATCGCTTAGTGGTGAAGAAGATGAGAGAGCAGCAGCAGTAATTCGCCATCAATCAAGATTTCCATAGCTTCGAGCCATTTTGTGTTCCCAGTCATCCTAATGGATAGACATCATTCGGACTTTTTATTTTAACTTTAGTAAGTTAGCACTGGGCAAAGCCTACAGTTCATTACATTCGGTGGGCAACTGAACCATCCTACCAGTAACTAGAGAACAATCCTAAGCTATTATGTGTCCTTGAGACTCTTGAAAGGCGCCCATAAATAAAATTTATTATTATTATTATTATTATCTGATTGGGCATGATCAGCCATGATCACATTGAATGGCAGTGCTGGCTCGAAGGGCCGAATGGCCTACTCCTGCACCTATTGTCTATTGTCTATTGTCTACTATCTACCTCATTGGAGACCCTTGAACTATCTTACATAGAAACATAGAAAATAGGTACAGGAGTCGGCAATTCGGCACTTCAAGCCAGCACCGCCATTCAATATGATCATGGTTGATCATCCAAAATCAGTACCCTGTTCTTCCTTTCGCCCCATATCCCTTGATTCCGTTAGCCCTAAGAGCTATATCTAACTCTCTCTTGAAAACATCCAGTGAATTGGCCTCCACTGCCTTCTGTGGCAGAAAATTCCACAGATTCACAACTCTCTGGGTGAAAAAGTTGTGCGAAGGGCCTGTCTCCGTGCTGTATGTCTGTAAAAACAGAGATGAAAACAACGAGGTTGAAGATGTGAGAAACGCATTGTTTGAAAGCGATGTGCGATGAAACCTAGCAACATTCAAGTCTTAAACAGGTCTACTAAGATGAGTGAGAGTTTGGAGCATCAAGGAAGACTTGCACATTGAAGGAAGCTGAAGAATACACAGCAGATAGCAAAATAATCGGACGGGTGACATAGTAAGTAAGTAAGTAAGTTTATTGGCCATGTATTCACATACAAGGAATTTGCCTTGGTGCTCCGCCCACAAGTAATAGTGAATGGAGAACTAACCAGAATGGGAAATAATTCCCTTGGGTTTTCTTCAGTTGTTAGAATTCAACATGATTTATCACAGCTTCTCCATTAATAAAAGTATCTTACCATTCACTGGCTTTAGGGAACTGGAGCAAATTTCAATTTTTGTTGTGAGATACTAATCCACAGATCTCATTCAGCCGTGGAAAGATTAATACGTTTACCATGTCTTCACAGTGGCTGAGTCCAAAGAGTTAATATTAATCGGACCCTGCCATCTGTTGGATGGCACCAGTGTATTCAGATGACAATAGACGTAGGAGTAAGATCTGAACAGCTATGTCTTCCTTTCACTTAGCATGTGTACACTGCAATTATTCTTGATGTAAGCAGTAATGTTTTCAGTGGATTCTTTTTTTCGCTGATGTTTCGTACTTCAGTTGATAATTATATTTGGTATCTATTACGATCCTTGTGTTTGTCATCCACGCCTCGTTTGTAGAGACAAGGGATTCGATTTACTGGAATAATAATTTGTTAAATCTCTCTTGCCTGTATAAATATCAGCAATTTTGAGAATTCTGAATAAAGGAACACCATCAGTGCAAAGTATGTTGGTATGTGCGGTTTCCTGGGATGGCAGGACTTTCATATGAAGAAAGACTGGATAGACTCGGCTTGTACTCGCTGGAATTTAGAAGATTGAGGGGGGATCTTATAGAAACTTACAAAATTCTTCTGGGGTTGGACAGGCTAGATGCAGGAAGATTGTTCCCGATGTTGGGGAAGTCCAGAACAAGGGGTCACAGTTTAAAGATAAGAGGGAAGTCTTTTAGGACCGAGATGAGAAAAAAAAATTCACACAGAGAGTGGTGAATCTGTGGAATTCTCTGCCACAGAAAGTAGTTGAGGCCAGTTCATTGGCTATATTTAAGAGGGAGTTAGATGTGGCCCTTGTGGCTAAAGGGATCAAGGGGTATGGAGAGAAGGCAGGTACAGGATACTGAGTTGCATGATCAGCCATGATCATATTGAATGGCGGTGCAGGCTCGAAGGTTCGAATGGCTTACTCCTGCATCTATTTTCTATGTTTCTCACTAGTAAGAATGTCATTGTTCCATCTGGGACATGTGGCAATAAAACACACTTGACCCGTGACTCATCCCTCTACTCTTAAAGTTAAATTCCTTGGAGCTAGATAGGGCTCTTAAAGAAAGCGGAATCAGGGGATATGGGGAGAAGGCAGGAACGGTGTACTGATTGGGGATGATCAGCCATGATCAAAGTGAATGGCGGTCCTGACTCAAAGGGCCGAATGGCCGACTCCTGCACCTATTGTCTATTGTCTATTGTTACCCTCGGATTCCTATTAAATCATTTCCCCTTCACCTTGAACCTATGTCCTCTGGTCCTCGATTCCCCTACTCTGGGCAAAATACTCTGTGCATCTACCCGATCTATTCCTCTCATGATTTTGTACACCTCTATAAGATCACCCACTCGCGGTGCTGGCTCGAAAGGCCGAATGACCTACTCCTGCACCTATTGTCTATTGTCTATTGTCACCCCTCATATCTGTTGTCCTGCTACAGCAAGTCAGAATTTCTTTGTTTTGTTTTGGGACATATAACAATAAAATGCTCTTGCCTCTCTCTCTTATTAGCCATGCAAATTAACAACTGGAAGAATTACATATCGCACTCCTCAGTAATCATAGAAACATAGAAAATAGGTGCAGGAGGAGGCCATTCGGACCTTCGAGCCAGCACCGCATTCATTATGATCATGGCTGATCGTCCCCAATCAATAACCCGTGCCTGCCTTCTCCTCATATTCCTTGCTTCCACTAGCTCCTAGAGCTCTATCTAACTCTCTCTTAAATCCATCCGGTGATTTGGCCTCCACTGCCCTCTGTGGCAGGGAATTCCACAAATTCACAACTCTCTGGGTGAAAAAGTTTTTTCTCACCTCAGTCTTAAATGGCCTCCCCTTTATTCTAAGACTGTGGCCCCTGGTTCTGGACTCGCCCAACATTGGGAACATTTTTCCTGCATCTAGCTTGTCCAGTCCTTTTATAATTTTATATGTTTCTATAAGATACCCCCTCATCCTTCTAAACTCCAATGAATACAAGCCTAGTCTTTTCAATCTTTCCTTATATGACAGTCCCGCCATCCCAGGGATCAATCTCGTGAACCTACGCTGCACTGCCTCAATCACAAGGATGTACTTCCTCAAATTAGGAGACCAAAACTGTACACAATACTACAGATGTGGTCTTACCAGAGCCCTATACAACTGCAGAAGAACCTCTTTACTCCTATACTGAAATCCGAAGAACCTCTTTACTCCTATATATAATCGTCCGAAACAAATGTGTCGAATTTGATGTTTGTGTTCAAGAAGGAACTGCAGATGCTGGAAAATCGAAGGTACACAAAAATGCTGGAGAAACTCAGTGGGTGCAGCAGCATCTATGGAGCGAAGGAAATAGGTAACGTTTCAGGACGAAACGTTACCTATTTCCTTCGCTCCATAGATGCTGCTGCACCCGCTGAGTTTCTCCAGCATTTTTGTGTGTCGAATTTGATGCCAGGTTGGACTAATCTCGAGACCCGCTGAGTTCTTCCAGCGTTGCGTTTTCACTCCAGGTTCCAGCAGATGCATTCATTTTTGTCTTCGCCACTGTTTAAGAATTTGTTCTTTACACACAAGCTGATGCCGACATGAGGGTAGGCAGCACCACGAAAAATAGACACTCGTTTCCATGTCACTGGCTAACAATATCGGTTTCCCATTTTTAATTTAAATTTACAGCTAACTTCTCTCAACGCAGCCTGAATTACCTCCCTATATTGTAAAATTCACCGCACACGTGATGAGGTGTGGGCGGCGTTCTGCACTGCACTCTTGGCACTGACTGTCATTCACACACACACATAGCTTCATCAGTCATAAGGTGCAGGTCACCCAACGTGCAATATAAATCATATCGCATGGCTCCCAGCCAAGGATACTCTATTTCATCTATAGGTTGCGTTGTTCATCTCATTACATGACACTTATTGCAATATTTCCGGCACTATATTTTGACCCCATATGTGCACTGATGAATGACCTTATTAATATAATAACTGAAGGTGATGTTCGTCACTATCTCGACAATCCCGCGGACATTTGTTCATCCAGTCGTGTGAAGGACTCTTCTGTCCTTGAGAGGCTCCAAGAAATAAACCGGTGAGATGATACGGGCATTGGATATTTAACTTTTTTTTATTTTTTAAAAATATTTTATTTATTAGAAGTAGTGTACATTACAGTGATATAAGCCAAAAATAACATCATACATTTCCTGTACCACTTTGTGTTTTAAACTTTAAAAAGAAGGAAAGTAAAGAGAGTTAGATAGGATAGGGGGTATGGAGAGAAGGCAGGGATGGGATACTGAGTTGGATGATCAGCCATGATCATATTGAATGGTGGTGCAGGCTCGAAGGGCCGAATGGCCTACTCCTGCACCTATTTTCTATGTTTCTATGTTTCTATAGTAAGTGCGTGAAAGAGTGATCAAGAGAGACCCTTAGAAACGTAAAACACAAAAAAAGAGTTAAGAAGAAAGCCAAAGAAAAAGAAAGAGAAAAATAGAGAACAGAAGATATAAGAAAATAAGATAAAAGGGATATACCTACTTCGTATCTTTACACACCCCTCACCAGGTCCCGAAACCATTTATTTTCAAAGTTATGTTGGACCCTATACTTGCAATAAGTCGACAAATGGAGACCAAATCTTTTGGAACTGGTCTGGTTTGCCTGCTAGGAGGAATCTCATGTCTTCCAGGTGTAACATTTCGGACATATTTGAAATCCACATTTTTATCGTTGGTGTGGGAGCGTTTTTCCAGAATTTAAGTATGAGATATTTAACTTGTGTGGAAAATGGATTGTTTACGGTTGAAAAGGGGAAGTTTGAGATGTGATTTACGTGTACAAACGGAGGATGGAGTTTTGGCTAAATGCTTATCATCACCCCTTCACAGAGAAGGAGGTGGACTGTCTTCCTGATGGCAGACACAAAAAGCTGGAGTCAGTCAGCATCACTGGAGAAAAGGAAGAGATGACGTTTCCGATCAAGACCCTTCTTCTGACTGAGAGTCAGGGGAAAGGGAATCGAGAGATGTGGACGGTGATTTGGAGAGGTGTAGTACAAATGAATGAACAATATGCAAAAAAGTAACGACGGTGAAGGAACCAGGCCATTGTTAGCTGTCGGCTAGTCACATATTCCTTTCCTCCAGAGATGCTGAGTTACTCCAGCTTTTGTGTCTATCTTTGATTTAAACCAGTTCCTTCCAACACACTCTGCCTTCCTGATGCACTGACTCACTATATACGTCCGAAGAAGGGTCCCGAACTGAAACGTCATCCATCCCATTTCACCAGAGTTGCTGTCTGACCCATTCCAGGACTCTGGGCCTATCTTTGGAATAAACCAGCATCTTTGTTTCTACACTATATAGGTTGTTAGGCAGTAAACTCAGGGGCATTAACCAGCAATGATGAAGATGCTGAATGGGAGCGGGATGGCTCAGCACTTCAACTCCCCCTCCCATTCCGAATCCGACCTCTCTGTCCTGGGCCTCCTCCATTGCCAGAGTGAGCACCACCGGAAATTGGAGGAGCAGCACCTCATATTCCGCTTGGGCAGTCTGCACCCTAGTGGCATAAACATTGAATTCACCAATTTCCGGTAGCCCTTGCTGTCTCCTCCCCTTCTCAGCTCTCCCTCAGCCCTCGGGCTCCTCCTCTTCCTTTTTCATTTCTTCTCCACATCCCCCCACCCATTCACCCTACATCAGTCTGAAGAAGGGTTTCGGCCCGAAACGTTGCCTATTTCCTTTGCTCCATAGATGCTGCTGCACCCGCTAAGTTTCTCCAGCACTTTTGTCTACCTTCGATTTTCCAGCATCTGCAGTTCCTTCATAAAGACAAATGATGAAGATATATCTCAGAACATAGAGGTGAACTGGAAAATCATTAATGTTTCTGTGGTGTTGGCTTTCTTAGTTGAGGAAACGTGCCATTGAATGATTTGGTATCCATTGTTGCTGTATGTTGTAGATATTTTCTGCATCCATCCAAGTATTCCTCTATTCTTCTTCAATCTTCATAGCTCCTGCTTGGATCTTCTTGCCGGGATTGGAGAGATTGGATCGCATGGCGGAGAGGAGATTAGTTGAATTTAGCATCAAATTCGACACATTTGTTTCAGATGATCACGGAGGTTTACGATCTGTGTTTCTTCCTGTTGTTCATTTGCACGCATTATAGGAGAGAGAGTCAAGAGTGTTTTATTGTCATATGTCCCAAAACAGTACAAAACAGACCAGCAGCATCTCTGGAGAGAAGCAATGGGTGACGTTTCGGGTCGAGACCCTTCTTTCAGACTGAAGAAGAGTCTCGACATGAAACATCACCCATTGCTTCTCTCCAGAGATGCTGCCGGTCCCGCTGAGTTACTCCTGCATTTTGCGTCCATCTTCAAATGACGTCACGCGCTCCAGACGGCTGTGCTGGCGAATGAAGTCGCGCCCGACCTTCGCGGGACCGTCGAGCCTCAATACGACCACGAGGTCGCGTAATTAGCGTGCCAAGGACACATAAGTGGGACTGGGGTTTTACAGTTTTCAGGCTCCTGTACCTTCTTCCTGATGGCACGGGGTGAAATGAGAGCGTGGCCAATTTTCAGTTTTTATTTCAAATTTTAAATTTTCGAACAAGCATCTCTCTCCTCATTGTAATATAATTTACATAAATTGAGGCCAAACTTAACCTCAACATCTAAGTAGTTTTTATCCTTGTAAAACAGCAAGAATCATTATTGCTGGTGAAATTAAGCAAAGAGCGTTCCCCAGCACTGCTCCCGATGTCATCCAGCCAGTCACAGTTAATTGTCAATCCCAGAAATGTGATACGGCTGTGATTCCACTGAATCGACAGAAGAGAAGCTTTTTTTTTTTTTGGTAAGTCTGTTTATACTTGAGTGTGTCTCATTACTGACAGGTTCAGCAATGAGGAACAATTAAATCCCTTCCTGTCATTATCTTAATTACACCATGGAGCTAAACTGCTAATGAGATGGAAAACGTGGGATCCAGGCTTCGAGTCCTGTCGGGCACTGATGGCGGTGTTGTGCTAATCTTGCCCAGCTCACCTTTCTTTCTCTTGCGCCTGATGTGAGGGTGGGGGGGGCGGGAAGAAGAAAGGAAGAGGAGGAGCCAGTGGCTCCTCCTCTTCCTTTCTTCTTCCCGCCCCCCCCCCCCACCCTCACATCAGTCTGAAGCAAAGATCCTATAGCGAGCAAGATAGATCACATGACGAAAAAGATGTAGTACGGTCATGGGCAGATTCATGGGTAATTTTCGGCCCCATTTCCGTAACCTGCTTCCGTCTCCGCACCAAAGATCCCATAGGACACGAGTGCGGAGGCGGAAGCCGGTTACGGAAACATCCTCGTAAAAATAAAAGTTATTTGGGAAAAATCTTCCCCTCATTTTCAGAATTATAATCTATTAACACAAACTGTTCCCCCGCAACGTTGATTACACTGCGAGTCGGGTCGGGTCGGGTTACTGAAATGGATGAAAAAAAGGCCCACGTTCCGCTCCATTGCGTACTACACGTCAGCCCATTGCATTTAGAAGGAGTGATCTATCTTGCTTGCTATAGGATCTTTGTTCTGAAGAAAGGTCTCGACCCGAAATGTTGCCTATTTCCTTCGCTCCATAGATGCTGCCTCACCCGCTGAGTTTCTCCAGCATTTTTGTCTACCTTCGATTTTCCAGCATCTGCAGTTCCTTCTTAAACTTTCTTTCTCTTGCATTGTTTTCTTTGCTCCCCGTTTCTCACCCACGCAGGAATATCCTTGACGGGGGTCTGATGCTGTGAGAGAGAGAGGCACCAGAGTGATGCCTATCAACCCCCTTGCTCTGCTAACATACTTGCAATTTGCCTTTCCTTGCAGTTGTCAGAAACATTAACAAATTGACGGACTGTAACATTAATATCGGAATTATACACAAACAAATAGGTGTCAGGAAAAAGGTGGATTTCTGGATTGGTTTCGAGATACAGAGCAGAAACAGGCCCTTCGACCTACCGAATCTGCACCGATCAGCCATCCCCGCACACCTATGGGCCTGTCCCACTCAGGCAATTTTTTAGGCAACTACAGGCGACTAGTTTGTCACCACGTGTTCGCCGGTGGTCGCCGGGAGTAGTCTTCTCCGTCGCGCAAAAAGCCGTAGAGTCTTTCTGGTCGCCCGCCAAATTTTCAACATTTTCGGCGACAGTGGGCTTGACGCCAATGAGCGTAGCTTGACTTCTCCTGACGCAGGTGCTGTCGTAGGTTGTCGCCAGGATGACGTAGGTAGCCGCCGGCTTTTCGGCCACCTGCTACGACTATGACAGTCCCCGGCAGTTGCCTAAAAATATCGCCAAGTGGGACAGGCCCATGATACTAAATAACCATATAACAACTTACAGCACGGAAACAGGCCATCTCGGCCCTTCTAGTCCGTGCCGAACACTTACTCTCTCCTAGTCCCATCTACCTGCACTCAGACCATAACCCTCCATTCCTTTCCCATCCATATACCTATCCAATTTATTTTTAAATGATAAAATCGAACCTTCCTCCACCACTTCCACTGGAAGCTCATTCCACACAGCCACCACTCTCTGAGTAAAGAAGTTCCCCCTCATGTTGCCTCTAAACTTTTGTCCCTTAATTCTCAAATCATGTCCTCTTGTTTGAATCTTCCCTACTCTCAATGGAAAAAGCTTATCCACGTCAACTCTGTCTATCCCTCTCATCATTTTAAACTCTCATTCTCACTCTCATAAATCCTACCCACATTCGGGACAATTGACATTTATACCTTGCCAATTAACCTACAAAGCTTTGTAGAGGGAGAACGTGCAAACTCCGTACAGACAGCACCCTTAGTCAGGTTCGAACCCGGGTCTCTGGTGCTGTACAACTCTATGGCTCAAAATGTCTGATGGTGTGAATGAGATGTACCAGAGTGATGCTTATAAACCCCCTATCTCTTCCAATTGGCCTTTCCTTGCCGTTGTCAGAAACGTTACCATGTTTATGAATTGTGACATTAATATTGAAATTTTACATTAAGAGATAGGTGGCAGGAAAAAGAAGGATTGTTGTCTGGGTGGTGATTATATATTTTTGAAAGTGGTGATTATGATATCCTCAATTTTTAATGCATGAGGTATTAAAGTTAGAACATGGTGGAGATTTCTACAAAGAATGCTGACGAACACTCTATCCTGTGAAGAAATCCCATCAGCAACCTTCTTTGATGGGTGTACTAGTAAATCCCGTGTGGAATACAGGAGAACCAGGACTAGAAAACGGATTGCAGTTCTCAGTTGGGTTTCTAGGGTGGATAGGTGGCACTATCATCTTTGCAGGTAGACTCCACGTTCCTGCACCTGAGAATGGAATGAATCAACCATGATCGGCAGCGGTGGATCTGCCGTCTTATAGCGTCAGAGACCCGGGTTCGATCCTGACTACGGGTGCTGTCTGTACGGAGTTTGTACGCTCTCCCCATGACCTGCGTGGGTTTTCTCCGGGTGCTCCGGTTTCCTCCCACACTCCAAAGGCGTGCGGGTTCGTGGGTTAATAGGCTTGGTATAATTGTAAATTGTCCTGAGTATGTGTAGGATAGAGTCAGTGTTCGGAGATCGTGGGCTCGGTGGTCCGAAGGGCCTGGTTCTGCGCTAAACTAAACTAAACTAAACTAAACTAAGCCCAAGAGTCAACTTCAACCAACTTCATGGTTTCAACTTCAACGTTTCGCCGAACACCTCCGCTCGGTCCGCAATAACCAACCTGACTCAGCACTTCAACTCCCCCTCCCATTCCGCATCCGACCTCTCTGTCCTGGGTCTCCTCCATGGCCAGAGCGAGCAACACCGGAAATTGGAGGAACCTCATATTCCGCTTGGGGAGTCTGCATCCTGCGGACATGAACATTGAATTCTCCCAATTTTGTTAGCCCTTGCTGTCTCCTCCCCTTCCTCAGCCCTCGGGCTCCTCCTCCTCCTTTTTCCTTTCTTCTCCACGCCCCCCAACCCCCATCAGTCTGAAGAAGGGGTTCGGCCCAAAACGTTGCCTATTTCCTTCGCTCCATAGATGCTGCTGCACCCGCTGAGTTTCTCCAGCATTTTTGTGTACCTTCGATTTTCCAGCATCTGCAGTTCCTTCTTAAACTTCATGGCTACATTGCTTCTTGTGAGATGATTGCAATTTAGCTGTTACAGTTCTGACATCACCACAGTAATCACACAATACATTACTTTTTGCAGTCATTACATGCTCCAGTTAAATGCACTTCTTTGTTTCTCATTATAAATTATGGAAAAGTGATCTGGGCTGTATTTTATCATTTTGACACTACCTCTTGCATTTCTACAATGCCTTATCAAAAAGCTTCACATCCAACGAAGTTAAATGAAATGCAGTAACTGTTCGCCCGAAGGCAAATGTTTGCACTGAGCTACATTTCGGAAACCAAAAATTAAATGAATGACCACTTAATTAGTTTTTTGGGTGGTGTTGCTCAAAGAAGGATACTGTGAAAATTCTCTTAAACACCAGAAGCATTTTTGGTGGAGACGTTAGAGTTGGCAGATGATGGCATTGTGAGCAAAAAAAGCAAACTGCTGGAAGATCCCAGCGGGTCAGGCGGCATCCGCGGAAGGAAATGGGCAAGATGATGTTTTGGGTTGGGACGTTTCTTCAAGACTGGAGTTGAGCGGAGATAGAAAGGGGAAGGGATGCAGAAAGATTTGGTGAGTGAATCCCGAGGTAGAGGGGTTGATCAACAAATGAGTCAGATAGGGGAGAGAAGGGCGGAGATAGTCACAAAGGTTAGAGAGTTTTTAAAAAAAAAATTAAAAATATTTTATTAGAAGTACAATACAGTGGTATCTTTTTACAGGTGCCTAATATATGTTAACATAATACATTCTCTGTACAACTTCATTTTTTATTTTTTTTAAAGAGAGAAATAAGAAAAAAAGAGATAGTAAAGAATAGGGAAAAGTGTAGTGTGTGTAAATAAAAAAGGAAAAGAGATAAGCGAGAAAAGAGAGCGGGAGGGAGATTATCAACTAGACGCAAGGAGATGCGTTTTTATGTTGTTGATCATCTTTCACCCGTACCTGAAACATTTAATTTTTACGATTCTGTTGCACCACATGAATCCAAGAAATCAATAAATGGAGACCAACTCGTTAAGAATTGGTCTTGTTTATCTATTAGGTGGATCAATGGGAATATGTCGGCCATTTTCCTCCACACTGTAGCACGACTCGCTGAGTTCCTCTTAAGTTGTAGGGGCAGAATTAGGCCTTTCGGCCCATCAAGTCAACTCCGCCATTCAATCATGGCTGATCTATCTAACCTTATTCTCCTGCCTTCTCCTCATAACTCCTGACACCTGTACTAATCAAGAATCTATCTAAATTTGCTTTAAAAATATCCACTGACTTGACCTCCACAACCTTCTGTGGCAATAAATTCCACAGATTCACCACCCTCTGACTAAAGAAATTCCTCCTCATCTCCTTCATGCAGAAACGTCCTTTAAGTCTGAGGCTATGACCTCTGGTCCTAGACTCTCCCACTAGTGGAAACATCCTCTCCAAATCCATTCTATCCACGCCTTTAACTATTCGCTATGTTTCAATGTGGTCATGCTTCTGAACTCCAGCGAGTAGAGGCCCAGTGCCGACAAACGCTCATCATATGTCAATCCACTCATTCCTGGGATCATTCTCGTAAGCTAACACATCCTTCCACAAACATAGGGCCCAGAATAGATCAGAGTATTCCAAATACGGTCTGACCAGCGCCCTATAGAGCCTCAGCATTTCTTATCATTTCGTTTTCATAAGTGGCCGCATTTAACAAAAAATATAATGCTGCTCTGTTGGTCGTAAGAAATGTTATCTGAGCCGGGCGGAATGGATCGCCTGTCACATGTGGAAGTGTCGGCAGGCAAGCAAGCTCTCTGGGTGAAGCAGAAATGAAAAACAGCTGCCATATTTCAGGGCAGACAGAGGCTAATCTGCCTGCTCTAATACAAGTCAGGATGCTGGTCACATAGCAGCTGCCTCGCACTCAAATCACCATATGATACACAGCAGAACAATACTTCTGCTAAAGTTTGGTCCCTTTTGATGAGGTGAGGCCTCCATGTCGAGTACATTAAACAGTGAACAGTCGATCTCTCTCTGTCGCACAAACTTGACTTGTTTTCTCTGGATCATTGGAGGCTGAGGGGTGACCTGAGAAATGTATAAAATTATTAGAGGCTTAGACAGGGTAGATAGTTTTGTAAAAGCCCTGTCCCACTGTACGAGTTCATTCAAGAGTTCATTCTCCCGAGTTTGCCCTGATTCGAACTCGGAGATTTACGGTAATGGCCGCTCGTAGGTACTCGGGGCTCTCGTGGTCATTTTTCAACATGTTGAAAAATCTTCACGAGTCTTCCCGAGCTTACCGCGTTTCCCGAGTACCTGCCGTTAGCGTTACGAGCCGCTAAGAGACGTCCCCGAGCTCCGACGTACATTCTACGTGCTTCCACGAGTTTGATTTATTTTTTAAAACTCGGGAGAGCTCTTGAATGAACTCGTACAGTGGGCAGGGCTTTAAGGGTGTCAATGGATATTTTTACGGCAGAGATAGATAGATTCTTGATTAGGATGGGTGTCAGGGGTTATGGGGATAAGGCAGGAGAATGGGGATGATAGGGAAGGATGGATCGGGATGACAGATGGCACAATGGGCTAAGTGTTCGGCTGGCAACCGGAAGGTAGCCAGTTCGAATCCCGCTTGGAGTGCATACTGTCGGTGTGTCCTTGGGCAAGACACTTCACCCACCTTTGCCTGTGTGTGAATGTGTGTGAATGTGTGTGAGTGATTGGTGGTGGTCGGAGGGGCCGTAGGCGCAGATTGGCAGCCACGCTTCCGTCAGTCTGCCCTAGGGCAGCTGTGGCTACAGAAGTAGCTTACCACCACCGAGTGTGACTGAGGAGTGAATGAATAATGCGATGTAAAGCGCCTTGAGTATTAGAAAGGCGCTATATAAATCCCATCCATTATTATTATTATTATTATCAGCCACGAATGAATGGTGGAGTAGACTAGATGAGCCGAATGGCCTAATTCTGCTCCTATCACTTGTTTAAGAAGGAACTGCAGATGCTGGAAAATCGAAAGTAGACAAAAATGCTGGAGAAACTCAGCGGGTGAGGCAGCATCGATGGAGCGAAGGAAATAGGCGACGTTTCGGGTCGAGATTCTTCAGTCTGAAGAAGGGTCTCGACCCGAAACATCGCCTATTTCCTTCGCTCCATAGATGCTGCCTCACCCGCTGAGTTTCTCCTGCATTTTTGTCTACCTGCCTGTAGGTGCCTGGAATGGTGGAAGTATATACAATATTTACGTTTAAGAGGCATTTTGAAAGGCATATGTACAGGTAGGAAATTGAGATACAAATGTGCAGTTTAATTTGGCATTGGAGTTGGCACCGGCATTGTGGACCGAAGGCCCTGTCCCAAGCTGTACTGTGTAGGAATGAACTGCAGATGCTGGTTTACACCGAAGATAGACACAAAACGGTGGAGTAACTCAGAGGGTCAGGCAGAATCTCTGGGGGAAAGGAATAGGTGACAATTCGGGTCGAGACCCTTCTTCGGACTCTGAAGTCTCGACCTGAAACGTCACCAATTTCTTCTCTCCAGAGATGCTGCCTGTCCCACTGAGTTACTCCAGCATTTTGTGTCTATCCTCATCTGTACTGTCCTATATGTTGCTGCATTTCCAGAATGCTCAGTAAATATAATTCATAACGGCACCAATCTGCCAATGATACCAAATGTTCTTGATTTTATTAATATTAATAATATAATAATCTTATGGCAACATCCCTAGTGACCTTTCTCTCATAGAATTTTATGCTGAATGGCTACGATTCTATTGAAGGAGGCTTAAAGTCTGAGGAGGTAGTTATGTTATTATTGATACAGTTATTGATTTCCTTGCAAAGAGCTTCCAGTGTCACATCTTTTACATGTTCCCTGTTTGTTTACATCAGGCACCGGTATCACGATTATTGGATTGATGAAAGAACTTTGTCATGATCATCAGAAGTTCCTGTTTCTTGCATCTCAGTCGCTGTGTACGGCTCATTTAGTCCTCTAGTCCGAACGAAAGCAGACTGTTGTGTACCACAGGCAATTGTATTACCCTTTGGAAAGTCACGCCCACTGTTGCATTGTTCCTCTTGCCAACCATCTCCTGTTGTAGTTCTAAAAACCTCCTGGTAAACCTCGCCAGGATCCTTTGCTGCTTTAGTTTGGTTTAATTCTGTTCAGAGATACAGCACGGAAACAGGCCCTTCGGCCCACCTGGTCCGCACCGATCAGTGATCGTATTTTCCCATAAATACAGGATTTATGGAGAGGATGTGTCCTCTAATGGGAGAGTCTAGGACCAGAGGTCACAGCCTCAGAATAAAAGGACGTTCCTTTAGGAAGGAGATAAGGAGGAATTTATTTAGTCAGAGGATGGTGAATCTGTGGATTCATTGCCACAGACGGCTGTGGAGGCCAAGTCAACGGATATTTTCGGATAGATAGATTTCTGATTAGTACGGATGTCAGGGGTTATGGGGAGAAGGCAGGAGAATGTGGTTAAGAGGGCCATGTAGATCGGCCATGATTGAATGGCGGAGCAGTTGGGCTAAATTGGCTAATTCTGCTCCTATCACTTGCAAACCTACGAACATATACCCCTCCTTACAGTGCTTTCAGCGGCAGAGATGCGGCTTTGATCCTGACTACGAGTGCAAGGGGAGAACGTACAAACTCCGACAAACATAGTCGGGATCAAAACCTCATCTCTGGCGCTGAAAGCACTGTAAGGAGGGGTATATGTTCGTAGGTTTGCAAGTGATAGGTTTCCTCCCACACTCCAAAGACGTACAGGTTTGTCGGTTAATTAGCTTGATATAAGTGTAAATTTGTCCCTAGTGTGTGTGTAGGATAGCGTTAATGTGTAGGAAAACGTCCTTTCGTTTGGACCTCAAGGGGTCCAAATGACAAATAAATTGTATCGTATATCGTATCGTATCGTATATCGTATATAATGTGCAGGGACAGCTGGTCGGTGCAGACCCGATGAGCTGAAGATGTTGTATCTGCGCTGTATTTCTAAACTAAACTACTGCCCTCAAGATATGAGAAGTGATCACTTAACAAAATGTATTGACTCCCTGGAAATTGTCTTTTGCAGTGGACGGCTGTATTCACGTGGCTGCGGGGCCCCTGTTGAAGAAGGAATGCAGTACTCTCGCCGGCTGCAGTCCCGGAGATGCTAAAATTACCAGTGGCTACTGCCTGCCTGCCAAGTGTGAGTAAAGATAACATTAGCCTTTTCCCACCAACACCAAACAAGCTGTTTCCTCCGATGTAATAGGAAATCCCTCCTGCATCAGGACTTCTGTTTATGTTTAATTAGATGAAGTCCCAAAGAAAAGGTCACACCAGATCATGAGGGAATTCCATTACATCCCAGTTTAGTTGTCTCATCTAACAATTCCCTTCTACTCCAATTATGTTCCATTCATGTTCAACTTAAAGAAAATATGTTTTTAAATGCTGCATGAAATTAAAAAATATTCAACGTAGCTCAACTATTTTATATTTGAAAGCATTGATGTGACTTCACCGTACACGCTAGAATTTAGAAGATTGAGGGGGGATCTTATAGAAACTTACAAAATTCTTAAGGGGTTGGACAGGCTGGATGCAGGAAGATTATTCCCGATGTTGGGGAAGTGCAGAACAAGGGGTCACAGTTTAAGGATAAGAGGGAAGTCTTTTAGGACCGAGATGAGAAAATCATTTTTTACACACAGAGAGTGGTGAATCTGTGGAATTCTCTGCCACAGAAGGTAGTTGAGGCCAGTTCATTGGCTATATTTAAGAGGGAGTTAGATGTGGCCCTTGTGGCTAAAGGGATCAGGGGGTATGGAGAGGAGGCAGGGATGGGATACTGAGTTGGATGATCAGCCATGATCATATTGAATGGCGGTGCAGGCTCGAAGGGCCGAATGGCCTACTCCTGCACCTATTTTCTATGTTTCTATGTATACAGGGATAATGGAGGTAAATTCTTAGGACATTTGGTCGATCCCCTGCATAGCACTTGGAAGACTGTTCAGAAACTTGCTGCTGTTCCGAGACTAGTAAGTGGGAATTTATTCCTGTAAAGAGCCTTTGGCATGGAAATGCACAGCTTGTTGTTAACTTACAGAAGCACTAATGAGCTGATGTGAAAATTCCTTGTCCTCTATTTTCTCAGAGGTGTTAGCCTATTTACAACAAATAAGAGATAAGTGCTGTTTTGCCATTCGAACATGATAATGCATATTGGCTACTTTGCCATTCGAGCATGAGATTTTAACTCAGATATTTGCTTCGCTGTTTGTGACACGGCATGATTCTTGGGGGGGGGGGGGCACTTATTTCTGGGCCAAAGACAGATATAAAAACAGTATACGTTGAGTAAAACTGGAATGAAGAAATGTGGGCAAGTATCTGACGTTCAGTGTTGTCAAATGACTGTTATGTCACTATTATGATAAAATGCCAGTGGAACTTAATATTTAAGAAGGAATTGCAGATACTGGAAAATCGAAGGTAGACAAAAATGCTGGAGAAACTCAGCGGGTGAGGCAGCGAAGGAAATAGGCAACGTTTCGGGTCGAAACCATTCTTCAGACTGATGTGAGGGTCTGAAGACTATGGAGCGAAGGAAAGAGGCAACGTTTCGGGCCGAAACCCTTCTTCAGACTACTTCGGAGGGAGGAAGAGAACTTCTTCAAAGTAGGCATTCTTCGGAGGGAGGAGTGGAACTTAATAGATGGCTTAGTTCTTTGCCAGAAACTCAGCTCATATGAAAATGCAAGCAGGTTGTCGGGAGGAACTTAAATGTCGTTGGCGCCCAGTGAAAGGCAAGATATTAGTTGAAGGTGAGGGAGTGGAGCTAGGAAATTGCCGTGATACCTAGAGACCTATTTGCTAGAGTAGCCAACATGTGACAATAGACAAAAGACAACAGGTGCAGGAGTAGGCCATTCGGCCCTTCGAGCCAGCACCGCCATTCAATGTGATCATGGCTGGTCATCCCCAATCAGTATCCCGTTCCTGCCTTCTCCCCATATCCCCTGACCCCGCTATCTTTAAGAGCCCTATCTAGCTCTCTCTTGATAGTATCCAGAGAACTGGCCTCCACAGAGAATTCCACAAACTCACAACTCTGTGTGAAAAAGTGTTTCCTTGTCTCCGTTCCAAAGGGCTTACCTCTTATTCTTAAACTGTGGCCCCTGGATCTGGACTCCCCCAACATTGGGAACATGTTTTCTGCCTCTAGTGTGCCCAAACCCTTAATAATCTTACATGTTTCAATAAGATCCCCTCTCATCCCTCTAAACTCCAGTGTGTACAAGCCCAGCCGCTCCATTCGCTCAGCATATGACAGTCCCGTCATCTCGGGAAGTAACCTTATAATCCTACGCTGCACTCCCTCAATAGCAAGAACGTCCTTCCTCAAATTAGGGGACCAAAACTGCACATAATACTCCAGGTGTGGTCTCACTAGGGTCCTGCACAACTGCAGAAGGTCCTCTTTGCTCCTATACTCAACTCCTCTTGTTATGAAGGCCAACATGCCATTGGCTTTCTTCACGGCCTGCTGTACCTGCATGCTTACATTCAATGACTGATGAACAAGTGCATTTCCCATTGTATCAAAGAAGGTCATGCCACCTTTAATGCTCCAGTCAATAGCGCTGTTAACAAAAAGACAAGCTTCTATGTTGTGTTATGTTCCTATGTCTATGGTAACAAAATGACGATGCTTTACAAGCAACCTTGAATAGATCAATCGTGCTTTATTTATCGCATATGTTTACTTTACTTCATACAACTGCGCGGTGAAATTCTTTTTGAACATAATAATATAGATTTTTCTGTACGTGCAGTATAATGGTAGAATTCTTCACCAGAGGGCCTCTTAGAAAGTGGTTTAAGGAGCTCTAAAATCACCCAGCACTTGAGAAAAATCGACAAAAAATAAAATGGCTGCCAAAAGTCTTTGGTGTAATCCTTCATACACTGCAAAACATTTTCAGAAAATCAGTGCGGGAAATCAGTTGGCCATGCTCGATTCCTTTGGGTTATTTGGGGGTGAGTCGGTAAAATACTACTTACATGCTTGTTCAAGTCATGCCTATGGTTTTCCACTGAATTGTGATGGCTTATAAGTTGCTCCTCCACACGTCAAAGTATTAAAATCTTGCACAAAGCACACACTTCCATTCAGCACATTTCTGAATAATTGCAAGAGTAAGAAAAGGTTATATGTAGAGAGCTTGTAGCCATGTCAACAACCAGACTCCTGAAGGGAATGGGAGTTGGAGGACAGGCCTTCGGGCAAGCCATCAGGTCGCTGTCAGAGGCTGCCGAGCAAAGCAGCAACTGGCTGTGGCTGAAGAGGAAGGACTCCAACTGAGCTGCAAAATGACCAGCATGGGGGGTAAAACAGAGGGGAGCGCACCTGGGACGCCAGGTGTTGCTGTTGAGCCCTCTGGAGGTGTCGGGGGCCTAGTATCAGCCATGATCATATTGAATGGCGGTGCAGGCTCGAAGCACCGAATGGCCTACTCCTGCACCTATTTTCTATGTTTCTATTAACGAAACACCACGGAAGGAGGGTGCCCACCTGATGACCCCAATGAAGTTTTTACTCCCACCCCCACTCAAGATATTAAGAAGGAGCCAATTATACTAGGGATTGTAATATCAAGTCCTATAAGCTCTGCTCAACAGATATTTTATTAGCAAGAAAAAGTTGCATTCCCCCGAAGGAAGAGACAAAAAACATGTTTCACCATCCCCCCCCGCCCCACACACATACACAACCTAATAAACTAAATTTAACTAAAACAGGACATTCTTACATTTTTACTCGCAGCAGCACAACAGACGTGCAACCGTCATACCCTGAAAACATGATGATCAACAAATAAAACAAAGTTGTGTATCACAGGTAGACAAACATGCTGGAGAAACTCAGCAGGTGAGGCAGCATCCTGATATAGTAGTGGCCAGAGGATCTGGGGTGACGGAGGAACTGAAGGAAATCTATATTAGGCAGGAAATGGTGTTGGATAGACTGATGGGACTGAAGGCTGATAAATCCCCAGGGCCTGATGGTCTGCATCCCAGGGTACTTAAGGAAGTGGCTCTAGAAATCGTGGATGCATTGGTGATGCTTTCAAGAGAGAGCTAGATAGGGCTCTTAAAAATAGCGGAGTCAGGGGATATGGAGAGTAGGCAGGAATGAGGTACTGATTGGGGATGATCAGCCATGATCACATTGAATGGCGGTGCTGGCTCGAAGGGCCGAATGGCCTACTCTTGCACCTATTGTCTATTGTCTATTATCTATGGAGCGAAGGAATAGGTGACGTTTCGGATCGAGACCGAAGGGTCTCGACCCGAAACGTCACCTATTCCTTCAGAAGGGTCTCGACCCGAAACGTCACCTATTCCTTCGCTCCATAGATGCTGCCTCACCCGCTGAGTTTCTCCAGCATTTTTGTCTACCTTAAGTTGGATGATATGCTACTTTATCAAATCAGACAAATGTTGCTTTCTAATGTGCATGGCTGTGTGACTGATGTTTGTTTAAGGAAACACAATCCAAGTGTTAAATATTCAATTTAAAATTTAGCTTGCATAATCATTACCACAGATGTGACATCCATTTTCCTTGAATCTCTTACAATACCCATTGTCAGTTCAATTTGTATCCTTTCTTCCTGCTGCTCCTGAAAAAAGAATATCGCCTCCTTGTCTTTTATAACTACATTTTGAAACTCAAGCTTACCCTTTCAAGTTCAAGTTCAAGTGAGTTTATTGTCATGTGTCCCTGTATAGGACAATGAAATTCTTGCTTTGCTTAAGCACACAGAAAATAGTAGGCATTTACTACAAAACAGATAAATGTGTCCATATACCATGATATAAATATATACACACATGAATAAATAAACTGGTAAAGTGCAAATAACAGAAAGTGGTTCTTAATAATCAGAGTTTTGTCCGAGCCAGGTTTAATAGCCTGATGGCTGAGGGGAAGTAGCTATTCCTGAACCTGGTTGTTGCAGTCTTCAGGCTCCTGTACCTTCTACCTGAAGGTAGCAGGGAGATGAGTGTGTGGCCAGGATGGTGTGGGTCTTTGATGATACTGCCAGCCTTTTTGAGGCAGCGACTGCGATAAATCCCCTCGATGGAAGGAAGGTCAGAGCCGATGATGGACTGGGCAGTGTTTACTACTTTTTGTAGTCTTTTCCTCTCCAGGGCGCTCAAATTGCCGAACCAAGCCACGATGCAACCGGTCAGCATGCTCTCGACTGTGCACCTGTAGAAGTTAGAGAGAGTCTTCCTTGACAATCCGACTCTCCAGTAATCTTCTCAGGAAGTAGAGGCGCTGATGAGCTTTTTTGATAATTGCGTTAGTGTTCTCGGACCAGGAAAGATCTTCAGAGATGTGCACGCCCAGGAATTTGAAGTTCTTGACCCTTTCAACCATCGACCCGTTGCTATAAATGGGGCTGCGGGTCCCCCTCCTACTCCTTCCAAAGTCCACAATCAGTTCCTTGGTTTTGCTGGTGTTGAGGGCCAGGTTATTGCGCTGGCACCATATGGACAGTTGCTCGATCTCTCTTCTGTACTCTGACTCATCCCCATCAGTGATACGCCCCACAATAGTGGTGTCGTCAGCGAACTTGATGATGGAGTTCGCACTGTGGTTCGCTACGCAGTCATGGGCATAGAGTGAGTACAGCAGGGGGCTGAGCACGCAGCCTTGAGGTGCTCCCGTGCTGATTGTTATCGAGGCTGACACATTTCCACCAATACGAACAGACTGTGGTCTGTGGACGAGGAAGTCGAGGATCCAGTTGCAGAGGGATGTGCAGAGACCCAGTTCTGCGAGTTTGGTAACCAGTTTGGAGGGGATGATTGTGTTAAATGCCGAGCTGTAATCAATGAATAACAGCCTGACATATGAGTTTTTGTTGTCCAAGTGGTCCAGTGCGGAGTGGAGGGCCAGCGAGATCGCATCCACCGTTGATCTGTTGTGGCGGTACGCGAACTGCAGTGGGTCCAGGTTTTTGTCGAGGTAGGAGTTGATTTGCTCCAGGATCAACCTCTCAAAGCACTTCATCACCACCGGCGTTAGTGCCACTGGTCGATAGCCATTGAGGCACGTCAGCTTACTCTTCTTGCCCTAATTGATGCCCTTTTAAAGCAGGTGGGGACCTCAGACCTCAGAAGTGAGAGGTTGAAAATGTCCGTAAAAACTCCCGCCAGTTGGTCCGCACAGGTTTTTAGAACACGACCGGGTATACCATCAGGTCCAGGTGCTTTTCGGGGGTTCACCCCTCTGAAGGATTTCCTGACATCGGCCTCTGTGACTGAGACTGAAATGCCATCACAGCGAATGGGGGATCGGGAAGGCACATCAGTATTCTCTCTGTCAAAGCGTGCGTAAAACGCATTGAGCTCGTCAGGGAGTGATGTTACACCGACATTCGAGCTGCCTCCTGGTTTTGCCTTGTAGGAGGTGATTGCATTCAGACCCTGCCACAGCTGCCGAACATCTGTCATGCCCTCCAGTTTGGAGCAGAAGTCCCTTTTGGCCTTTTTGATGGCCTTACCAAGGTCGTATCTGGTCTTCATGTAGGCCACTGTATCATTGGAGGTGAATGCCCTGTGTCTGGACTTCAGGAGAGTGCGGATCTCAAAGTTCATCCAAGGTTTCTGATTGGGAAACACTCGGAAGGTTTTTGTAGGGATGCAGTCCTCCACACATTTCTTTATGAAGTCTATAACGACTGTGGCATATTCGTTAAAGTCCGTTGCCGAGTCCTTGAACATTGCCCAGTCTACAGACTCCAAACAGTCCTGGAGTTGTTCTTCTGCCCCCCCCGACCAGCTCTGTGCTGTCCTCACTTCTGGGGGTGCGCTCTTTAATCGCTTTAATTGAAGAAGCAGCACCGCGGTATGGTCGGACTTACCGAAGTGAGGGCGAGGGATAGAACGATAGGCATTCTTGATGGTGGTGTAGCAGTGGTCGAGGGTGTTAGGTCCTCTGGTGCAGCAGGAGACATGTTGGTGGAAGTTGGGGAGTGATTTCTTGAGGTTCGCCTTATTGAAGTCCCCAGCAATGGTGGTAAATGCCTCAGGGTAAGACCCTTTCATGTGCCTCTGCTGTTAAGGAGCTGCTGAACATATCTTCACCTACTCACAAGACGGCTTTGTCTGTGGTCAACATTTCCAACACTTCATCGACGGAAAAGGAAGATCTTTTAGCCGAGGAGGTAAAGGCTTGATTTAACCATCAAATCTATCTGTACCTCTTCAACTACTGGATAGAAGGAATGGGTGAGGTTTCGGGTCGAGATCCTTCTTCAGACTGCGAGTCAGGGGAGACGGAAGCACAGAGATAAGGAAGCGTAAGGTGTGAAACCGAGACATCAAAGGGGATGAAGATAAAGGAAAATGCAGAATAGATCATTGCTAGCTAGGAGAAGGTGACAACGAAGCATACAGAGATAACATTTAATCCGAGGGGCAGTCAGACTGATTGAAGAACTAGGAATGGGAAGGATCGGAGAGAGAGGGACTGTCCCCCTTCTTGATCTATTCTACATTTTCCTTGATCGCCATCCCCTTTGATCTCATTTTCACATCTTACACCTCCTTATCTCTGTGTCTCCCTCTCCCCTGACTCTCAGACAGAAGAAGGGTCTCGACCCGAAGCCTCACCCGTTCCTTCTCTCCAGAGATGCTGCCTGTCCCGCTGAGTTACTCCAGCATTTTGTGTCTATCTTCGGTGTAAAGCAGCATCTGCAGTTCCTTCCTACACATCTTCAACTACTGTCAGGCCTGGAAGCTCTCTGCCAGAAATATTTACCCTGGACAATAAAATGAACTCCTGGTGGGTTCTCTCGTCTATTGCCAATGACACAAGTTCCTGGTGAGCTCATTTGTCCGATGTTTGACTTCCACTTTCTATTTGATCACCTTGAACTTTGTACTCATTAAATTCTAGCCTCTTGGAATCATGAAATAATTTAATCATGCGTTATATTGACATTCTCTCTGGAAATATTAGTGTAAGGAACGTTGCGATGTATGCTTTGTATCTCTCATGCAGCATTGCCTGAGGGATTGGTGTTGATTAGGTGAAACTGCTTTCATTTATTTTTGATGATGATTTATTTTTGTTGAGATGAGTCCTATGAATGTAAAAAAAAAAAAATGATGCATGTATATGCAGGACGAGGGGAATGCGAAACTGCGGAGACATTTAAGTTCCTTGGAATCATCATCTCCTGGGACCTTCAATGGGAGGCCACCATGGACTCCACAGTCAAAAAGGCACAATAGAGTCAAGTCAAGAGTCAATTGTCCTTGGGCAAGACACTTCACCCACCTTTGCCTGTGTGTGAATGTGTTTGAATGTGTGTGAGTGATTGGTGGTGGTCGGAGGGGCCGTAGGCGCAGATTGGCAGCCACGCTTCCGTCAGTCTGCCCCAGGGCGGCTGTGGCTACAGAAGTAGCTTACCACCACCGAGTGTGACTGAGGAGTGAATGAATAATGCAATGTAAAGCGCCTTGAGTATTAGAAAGGCGCTATATAAATCCCATCCATTATTATTATTAAGAGAGTTTATCCACACCAGGGTATCGGAAATGTCCTCGTTCTTCAGGGAACGGGGATTCCCCTCCGCCACGCCACCATAGATGAGGCTCGCACCAGGGTCTCATCCATACCCCGCAACACTGCTCTCTCTCCCCATCCCCGCACTCGCAACAAGGGCAGAGTCCCACTAGTCCTCACCTTTCACCCCACCAGCCGGCAAATACAACAAATAATCCTCCGCCATTTCCGCCACCCCCAACGTGACCCCACCACTCGCCACATCTTCCCATCTCCCCCTATGTCTGCCTTCCGCAAAGACCGCTCCCTCCGCAACTCCCTTGTCAATTCTTCCCTTCCCTCCCGTACCACCCCCTCCCCGGGCACTTTCCGTTGCAACCGCAAGAAATGCAACACCTGTCCCTTCACCTCCCCCCTCGACTCCATTCAAGGACCCAAGCAGTCGTTCCAGGTGCGACAAAGGTTCACCTGTATCTCCTCCAACCTCATCTACTGCATCCGCTGCTCTAGATGTCAGCTGATTTACATCGGGGAGACTAAGCGGAGGTTGGGCGATCGTTTCGCCGAACACCTCCGCTCAGTCCGCAATAACCTACCTGAACTCCCGGTGGCTCAGCACTTCAACTCCCCCTCCCATTCCCAATCCGACCTCTCTGTCCTGGGTCTCCTCCATTGCCAGAGTGAGCAACACCGGAAATTGGAGGAACAGCACCTCATATTCCGCCTGGGTTGCTTGCGTCCGGATGGCATGAGCGTTGAATTCTCCCAGTTTTGCTAGCCCTTGCTGTCTCCTCCCCTTCCTTAACCCTCGAGCTGTCTCCTCCCATCCCCCCGCCCTCGGGCTCCTCCTCCTCCCTTTTTCCTTCCTTCTCCCCCCCCACCCCCCATCATCTGAAGAAGGGCTTTCGGCCCAAACGTCGCCTATTTCCTTCGCTCCATAGATGCTGCTGCACCCGCTGAGTTTCTCCAGCATTTTTGTGTACCTTAAGTTGGATGATATGCTACTTTATCAAATCAGACAAATGTTGCTTTCTAATGTGCATGGCAAGAAGGAACTGCAGATGCTGGTTTAAACCAAAGATAGTCACAAAAAGCTGGAGTAACTGAGTGGGACAGGCGGCGTATCTGGAGAGAAGGAATGGGTGACGTTTCAGGTCGAGACAATGATGGTCCAGTTTTACACTGCCATCACAGAGCCTGTCCTCACCCCCTCTATCATGGACTGGTTCAGCTCAGCCACCAACCATGACACCCAGAAGCTGCATCGCATCTTTGGCTCAGCTGAGAAGGTTATTGACTGACACCTCCCCCCCCCCCCCCCCCCATCGACGAATTGTACACTGCAAGGTCCAAGGTGCGAGCGGGCAAGATCATCTCTGATCCCTCTCATCCTGGCCACAAACTCTTTGAAGGCCTCCCTTCTCGGAGGCGATCAAAGCCTCCACATCCAGGCACAAAAACAGCCTCTTTCCACGAGCGGTAGCCCTACCTAACAGCCGCACGACATCACAACATTCTGGTCTGTAAGCCAAGCACTTGTGAACTCTCCAAGTGCACTTTAGATATCTACATTTGCAATATATAGCAACTGCCCCTGTTTACTCTTGCCCTTTATTAAAAAACATTTTTTAATTATAATTGTTTTTACTGCCTGCTGTATAGTGTGTTCTTACCACATGCGTGCAAAGCATCCTCAGATTCCTTGCACGTGTACATTCTTGGCCAATAAATTGATTCCAATTCTAATTCTGATAAATGGAAATCTTTTAAACGGACTGCGTTTTAAACCAGTAGCTCACTCTTCGACACAATACTTGACATTTTTGCAGGGGGAATTGTGTCTTCAAAGCCTGACAGTTGACCACTATGATTTAAATGAGACTAGACCAAGTGTAGACCCGTTGGGTCTGCTCCCCCAACGCAGCCGTTCCCTACCCGTAGCCCCCACGGGAGACGTGGTCCTCCAACTCAAGCCGTTCCCGAACATAAGATTCCAGCGCTCAGCAGTGTGGCTGTTTTTAAATGGCGTCTTTGAGGCGAGAGGTGGGCGCCAGCAGCCCTTATGGTCGCTGGCCAGCAGGAGGCGACAAAATGAGTGAGTGGGGGGGGAGAAGGATTTTATTAAAAATGTGTACATAAACACGACGAAATTTAATCAGGAGTGGATACTTGGAATGAAAAGTGAAATCTCTACCGAAATGGAAAAAATCTCGGCGTTTCTGCGTCTGGTGTTGGTGTAGCAACGAATCAAAGGCTGGCAACCACAAGTCAGGCAGAAACACACATACACAGTTTTAATATATTATAGATAGATAAAGGATTGACATTTGTAACAAGCAAAACGCCACGCTTAAAGGGGCTGTCCCACTGCGGGGACCTAATCAGCGAGTTTAGAAGAGTTTGCCCTCGACTCATACTAGCAGCATGGCCGACACGAGGTCCTAGGAGGTCTTTGTAACTCTCCTTCATGGTCGAGAGTAGTCCCCGCGTACTTGAGGCCTCGGCTAGGTCGCGGCAAATTTTTCAACATGCTGAAAAATGCCCGCGAGTAAAAAAAGGTCCCCCATGGAAAAAAATTGACATTCTTTTTACTCATAGGTTTAGTCGAAGTAGGTCGTAGTAGGTCGGCATGTTATTCGTAGGTCATCAAGGGTAGTCGAAGATAGTCTTCAACATAGTCGAAGGGAGATCGAAGGGAGGTCGAAGGAGGTCGTCTTCACTCTCCACTATTCGGCGACCAATTTTCCCGAAGCTAGTCGAAGCTAGTCTTCAACATAGTCGAAGAAGGTTGAAGGAGGTCTTCTACATAATTGAAGGAGGTCTTCAACATGACAGTTTTTCAAGCTCTCCTAAACTCTTCTAAACTCGCCAATTAGGTCGCCACAGTGGGACAGCCCCTTTACTGGTCAAGCCTACAGCCATACAGACCAACTCTGTAAGACTCGGACTTCAACATATTGCCCTTTAAGTGGTACTTAAAAATCCCTCCAGAGCATGTCAACACCACTCGAATATCTCCACTGTTTTCATTTCGACACTGTGTGAAATATGTTGATATATTTTCCTGAATTAAAGGTAAAGACATGAGATTGTTATTGTAAAAGACTTGTAAATTTTGGCCTGCAGATTAGAAGCACCCAGTATCAGTGGGTACAGACGTTTTTATTTCAGTCAGTGAGTCTTTTTGATGCATTGTACATTGTAAATTACTTTCTCTTTTAACACTTCTGAAGTGTGACTGACAACATACATCAAGTGTGCCGTTTTTTTCACATTGTATATCCAGGTAGATAATGTAGTGGTGCAGCTCGAGAATATTGTTCATGTTCTCTCCGATTTCAATGGCAAGAATATCTTTGAACCTCATTATCACCAGGGAAGTGCATTTATTCAAGTGCACTGTACTCATGCATACCCTTGTAATCTTTCCATGGTAGATCTGCAATGTGCACACATGCTGAAAGGTATTTTGTCATCCAGGATATGTGCAATATATGTGATGGTTGGCTAACTTAAGCATCTAAGATGCCAGCAAGAGAAATATTGCCTTCAGCATGTAAAGCGTCTTGTGCTGATATCTCGTGTCAGTTTTCAGATTCCTTCAAAATCTGTTTCTGACCTACAAGTTCATGTTCATAAGCGATAGGAGCAGAATTAGGCCATTCGTCCCGTCAAGTCTACTCCGCCATTCAATCATGGCTGATCTACCTTTCCCTCTCAAACCCCATTCTCGGGGTGGGAGAATGCAACCTTCGACAAATGCAATCAACCCGGCGTGCACAATCAAATAAAATCAAATAGACCAAGTTGTCCGATAACTTTAGGCTGTGCACGCAATACGTAAGAAGACGCAGAAGAAACACCATTCTCCTGCCTTCTCCCCATGACCCCAGGCAGGAACGGGGTACTGATTGGGGATGATCAGCCATGATCACATTGAATGGCGGTGCTGGCTCGAAGGGCCGAATGGCCTACTCCTGCACCCATTGTCTATTGTCTATTGACAGCCATACTAATCAAGAATCTATCTATCTCTGCCTTAAAAATATCAACTGACTTGCCCTCCACAGCCATCTGTGGCAATGAATAACACAGATTCACCATCCTCTAAAGAAATTCCTCCTCATCTCCTTCCTAAAGGAATGTCCCTTTATTCTGATCCTAGTGGAAACATCCTCTCCACATCCAGGATAAAGTGGATAGACAAGGACCAGGAAAGTTGCTCAGTGAAGAATAACAGTATCTTCACACTGTTGGATAATTTCCATGTTGTATGTTTTTAGTTTAGAGATACAGTGCGGAAACAGGCCCTTCGGCCCACCGAGTCTGCACCGACCAGCCATCTCCTAACACTAACACTATCTTGCACACTAATTTTACAAAAGTCAATTAACCTGCAAACCTGGTAGACACAAAATGCTGGAGTAACTCAGCGGGTGAGGCAGCATCTATGGAGAAAAGGAATGGACGATGTTATGGGTCCTTCTCTTCATAGATGCTGCCTCACCCACTGAGTTACTCCAGCATTTTGCGTCTACCTTCAATTTTATCCAACATCTGCAGTTCTTTCTCAAACCGACAAACCTATACGTTTTTGGAGTGTGGGAGGAATCCGGAGCACCCGGAGAAAACCCACGGGGCCACAGGCAGAACGTGCAAACTCTGTTACGACAGTATCCTTCGTCAGGATCAAACCCGGGTCTCTGGCGTTGTAAGGCAGTAGCTCTACCGCACTCAATTTGCAGATGTGGTTTTATTTCAGCTTGATATGTTGTTCAGATTAGTTAATACCCTGCATCTGTCCTTCATATTCAGTTGTCTCATGATCTGATTCAAGATTCAAGAGAGTTTATTGTCATGTGTCCCTGATAGGACAATGAAATTCTTGCTTTGCTTCAGCACAACAGAACATAGTAGGCATTGACTACAAAACAGATCAGTGTGTCCATATACCATTATATAAATATATACACACATGAATAAATAAACTGATAAAGTGCAAATAACAGATAATGGGCTATTAATGTTCAGGGTTTTGTCCGAGCCAAGTTTAATAGCCTGATGGCTGTGGGGAAGTAGCTATTCCTGAACCTGGTCGTTGCAGTCTTCAGGCTCCTGTACCTTCTAACTGAAGGTAGCGGGGAGATGAGTGTGTGGCCAGGATGGTGTGTGGGTCTTTGATGATGCTGCCAGCCTTTTTGAGGCAGCGACTGCGATAGATCCCCTCAATGGAAGGGAGGTCAGAGCCGGTGATGGACTGGGCAGTGTTTACTACTTTTTGTAGTCTTTTCCGCTCCTGGACACTCAAGTTGCCGAACCAAGCCACGATGCAACCGGTCAGCATGCTCTCGACTGTGCACCTGTAGAAGTTAGAGAGAGTCCTCCTTGACAAACCGACTCTCCATAATCTTCTCCGGAAATAGAGGCGCTGATGTGCTTTCTGATATGCGTGGTTATGCTCATTCACTGGAGTTTGTTTTCACTTAGGCAGCAGATTAAAGGCCTGGATGCTGCCCAATGCCAAATTCCAGTCATGTATTATTTGACTTGGGTTGTCTAGAAGATACAGTATATATGAGGTGTACTGCACTCTATGCCCTTGCATCATTCATAAAGGTACGTCTGAGAAGCTGTTTGTCTTTGTGTGGAGCTTATTTTAAAACATCTGTTATTGAGAAGAGGCCTATAGATATGAGGAATACAAGAGCTGATATAGATACATGCTAAATGTATAAAATAAAATGAGTTTTAGAATGGAGTCAGTAATATAGTCTAAGAAGGAACTGCAGATGCTGGAAAAATCGAAGGTAGACAAAAATTCTGGAGAAACTCAGCGGGTGAGGCAGCATCTATGGAGCGAAGGAATAGGTGACATTTTGGGTTGAGACTCTTCTTCAGTCTGAAGAAGGGTCTCGACCCGAATGGTCGCCTATTCCCCCGCTCCATAGATGCTGCTTCACCCGCTGAGTTTCTCCAGCTTTTTTGTCTACCTGCAACAATATAGTCTGATGTGTTGGGATTTGAAGGAGGACAGGACTAACCACAGACGTGAGCACAATCTGCCTTGTGTTGGGTGGAGGAGAAATACTGAAAGGTGCCAGAATAACGACGAGGTGAAGGAAGGTAGCGCAGTGGTGCCCTAGTTAAGCTCACAAGTTACACCTTCAACTTGACTATAAAAGAGCACTTGCTCAGCAGATTTTTCCATCTTGATCTCGAGATCAAGCACCCTTTTCTTAAATCTTTTACAACAGTAGACCCGAGACTTTAGATTTTACAGAGTATCCCCTGCAACCAGCCATGAAGGGTCAGGAACCCTCAGCAATTATTCCATGGCATATTGTTTGCGTTGCTTTAAGCACTGGGTCATAAGCCATGTATGGTTGTTACAAGGCTTGGCTGGGGTTTATTTCTATATTTGAGCTTCTTTCATTCTAAAACACAAGCAACTTAAATTTTAATAGGTAGACAAAAATGCTGGAGAAACTCAGCGGGTGCAGCAGCATCTATGGAGCGAAGGAAATAGGCAACGTTTCGGGCCGAAACCCTTCTTCAGTTTAATTTAAATTATGTTGAAGTGAACTGGGGGGGGTCACTTTGTTATGAGTCTTTAGACTTGAGAGTTACAGCGTGGAAACTGGCCCTTCGGCCCACCGTGTCTGCGCTGACCGGCGATCACCCCGCCCGCTAGTACTATCGTGCACGCTAGACTTTAGCAAAGTCTACCGAAGCCGATTTTTACCGAAGCCAATTAACCTGCAAACCTGCACGTCTTTGGAGTGTGGGAGAAAACCGGAGCGCCTGGAGAAAACCCACGTGGTCACAGGGAGAACGTACAAACTACGTACAGACTGCACCCAAAGTCAGGATCGAACCCGGGTCTCTGGCGCTGTGAGGCAGCAACTCTACCGCTGCGCTACGGTGAGCCCTCTTGATATTTTAAATTAATTACCATTGTTAGTGCAGATAATTGCGATGGAAACCGAATTTGCATATAAGAACGTGGCTTAGAAACTCCCCAACCAACTCATTAGCAATCTGTCTGGCCCAGGAAATACAAGACAATCGCAGAATACCACACTGCACAAATGATGCTCACTGCCAGAATGAAAACCTTAATGCAGTTCACCCCCTCCATGACACACTGGTTGACCTGAGGAGCACCTTAAGCAACAGACTGGTTCCACCAAGATGCAGCACAAGATCCTCCTTCCCTGTGGCTATCAAACTGTACAACTCCTCCCCCTTCTGTCGTGAGGTAGACTGAGACTGACTCTTCCCCCTTAGCAATCTTTGCACATCCCCCAATCCTGGACTTTCCTCTCATCACTTTAATGTCATGTTGGCCGGACAATTTCTCTCCAGGGATAAATAAAGTTCTTTCATATCGTATCGTATAAAGCATGGAAACAGGCTTTTCAGTCCATCTTGCCCACAGCGGCCAACATGCCACACCTACGCCCGTTTGAAACATAGAAACATAGAAACATAGAAAATAGGTGCAGGAGGAGGCCATTCGGCCCTTCGAGCCAGCACCGCCATTCATTGTGATCATGGCTGATCATCCCCTATCAATAACCCGTGCCTGCCATCTCCCCATATCCCTTGACTCCACCAGCCACTAGAGCTCTATCTAACTCTCTCTTAAATCCATCCAGTGATTTAGCCTCCACTGCCCTCTGTGGCAGGGAATTCCACAAATTCACAACTCTCTGGGTGAAAATGTTTTTTCTCATCTCACCTCAGTCTTAAATGACCTCCCCTTTATTCTAAGACTGTGTGTGGCCCCTGGTTCTGGACTCGTCCAACATTGGAAACATTTTTCCTGCATCTAACTTGTCCAGTCCTTTTATAATTGTATATGTTTCTATAAGATCCCCCCTCACCTGTCTAAACTCCAGTGAATACATATCCCTCCAAACCTGTCCTGTCATTGTTTTTGCGTGGTCTAGAATGTTATCCCTCTGCTACCCATTCATTTCAAACACTCTGGCTGGCTCTTTGGATCGGGTTTTGCTCACATCCTATCATCTCCTCTGGCTGGACAGCGATAGTTGATTATTTATTCCTCTGTGAAGTGAGCTGTGGAGTTTTCACAGGTAGACAAAAGTGTTGGAGAAACTCAGCGGGTGAAGCAGCATCTATGGAGCGAAGGAATAGGCGACCCGAAATGTCACCTATTCCTTCGCTCCATAGATGCTGCCTCACCCGCTGAGTTTCTCCAGTATTTCTGCTACCTTTGATTTTTCCAGCATCTGCAGTTCTTTCTTAAATATTGAGTTTTCACATGTCAGCCTTCGTTAAAAACACTGTTGATTGTTAAAATTGGTGATGAATGTGATTCACGCACAGCAAACACAGGTAATTTACTTAGTAAATTGTTTAAAGAGCAAAGGAAACAAACAACAGCAATTAGACAGGTACACGGATAGGACAGGTTTGGAGGGATATGAGGCCATGTTGGTCATGTTGGGCCGAAGAGCCTGTTTCTCCATCATGGTCTGGTTTGGCTCGGCCACCAAGCACGACACCCGGAGGCTGCAGCGAATCGTCCGATCAGCAGAGAAGATTATTGGCTGCAACCTTCCCTCCATTGATGAGCTGGACACTGTGCAAGGGCCAGGAAGCGAGCGGGCAAGATCATCTCTGACCCCTCTCACCCTGGCCACTGACTCTTTGAATCACTTCCCTCTGGAAGGCGACTCTGGACTGTCAAAGCTGCCACAGCCAGACATAAAAACAGTTTTTATCCACGAGTAGTTGCTCTACTCAACAACCAAAAACTCCCTTTGATCTGGTATTTTGTTGGTTCACATGCTTGATCAATGGTGTTTTATCATTAATGTTTTATTATTATTAATGTTTAGTGTTTTCTGAGTCATTCGTAACTGTCACTGTTGTTACTTGTGGGCGGAGCACTAAGGCAAATTCCTTGTATGTGAATACTTGGCCAATAAACGTACTTACTTACTTTCCATGCGACATGACTATCATTTCCCCAGTGAATTCTGCAATTCTACAATGCAGTGCATGGAGGATTATTACATAAATTATGCGAATATAATTAATCTTAATTATTTTACAATGTGGACAAGAAGCTTGATTGACGGAGGATGGCATGGTCACTTTTTACCCATTCATTTTTATCTTGACTGGCAATACCATTGTCACAAAACGAACCTTTCAGTGCTAAGCATGTCATACAAAGACTTTGTTAAGTCATGATCTAATGTAGGCTTAATCCCGTTCAAATGGCAAGACAGGGATAGATCAGAGTACATCCCCAACATAAATATCTCGGATTCAAGAATTCATTATGATTAACACGATCCTTTGAGGAACATTCCAATTCCAGCTTTAACAGAATGATAGACTCAGATTCAGATTCAGATTCAAACGTTATTGTCATTGTGCAGTGTTCGTACAGAGACAACAAAATGAAGTTAGCATCTCCCTAGAAGAGCGACATAGAATATGAGCAATAAATAAATATATTTACGTGCATGCAGTCATAGTAGTGCAATTATTTTTTTCCTGGTGGAAGGAGTGTCTGGGGGGGGGATTGGCAGTCACCGAGGTACAGTGTTGAGTAATGTAACAGCCACAGGGAAGAAGCTGTTCCTGGACCTGCTGGTCCGGCAACGGAGAGACCTGTAGCGCCTCCCGGATGGTAGGAGGGTAAACAGTCCATGGTTGGGGTGAGAGCAGTCCTTGGCGATGCTGAGCGCCCTTCGCAGACAACGCTTGCTTTGGACAGACTCAATGGAGGGGAGCGAGGAACCGGTGATGCGTTGGGCAATTTTCACCACCCTCTGCAGTGCTTTCAAGTCGGAGACAGAGCAGTTGCTGTACCATACTGTGATGCAGTTGGTAAGGATGCTCTCGATGGTGCAGCGGTAGAAGTTCACCAGAATCTGAGGAGACAGATGGATGCCTTCTTTAGTCTCCCCAGGAAGAAGAGACGCTGGTGAGCCTTCTTGGCCAGAGTTGAGATATTGTGGGTCCAAGAGAGGTCATCGGAGATGTTGACCCCCAGGAACCTGAAGCTGGAAACACGTTCCACCTCCGTCCCGTTAATGTGGATGGGGGTGTGCGTGCCGCCCCTAGACTTTCTGAAGTCTACAATGAGCTCCTTGGTCTTCTTGGAGTTAAGGGCCAGGTTATTGTCAGCGCACCATGCTGCTAGGAGCTGGACCCTAGGAGATAGACACAAAATGCTGGAGTAACTCAGCGGGACAGGCAGCATCTCGGGAGAGAAGGAATGGGTGACGTTTCGGGTCGAGGCATTTCTTCAGCCTGAAGAGGCGCTGCTGCTGCTGCTGCTGCTGCACTCCATGGGCTGCACTACGTCGGGACGGGTGAGGTGGGGCCGGACGACCCAACAGTCCCCTCGACCCGAGTAGTAGCGGTCAAATACAGAACAAGGGCGGCCCCGTACGGGACAAACCAATTTAGCCCAATATACGGGATGTCCCGGCTAATACGGGACAGTTGGCAACCCTGGTCGCATTGGACAGAGAGCTTTCGAGCACCTAATGTCATGAAATAAGTATTTCACTCCTCCTTGAGTTTGATATATCATGGCTCGTGAAAGTCTTGTCACTTCATCCAAATGTTCAAAATATCCCTTGTATACGAAAAAATAACCAGCCAAGAATTGAAACTCTGAAAGGAACCCTTTGCCATCCTTATGGAGCAGCTCTAGATTTACTTTGGTAATTTGAAACGAAGAAGGACATGTGCTTCCTGTTTATCTCTGCTCTCGCCAGCTTGGTTGCAGACTTTGGGAAAGCAAATGACAGCACCATTGTCACTCAGTTAGTTGGATGACCACAGCACCCCTGAAAGGATTATACAGGACATCCTGGTGGGCCCAGATCAAAGAAATCCCAGGCACAGGCATGCCGCTGCTTAACCTGTGGGAGTCGGTCCAGGAAAGGAATAATTTAAGAATTCAGGAATTAGTGGCACAGCCCAGTTCGTTACTGACTGACTGATTTAACACGAAACCACACTTCGAATAGGGATGAAGTGCCAGCGCTAATCCCAATTGATTAAAGGGTTCCTGTTTTAATTATCTCTTTGTGCTGGTTTAATTAATTAATCTCAGTTGGGATGGGACAGTAAACCTGCAATAAGGAGAGAAGGATCCTGCATGCACGTCATTACTAACACAATGCATTACCCTCGGGCGAGACGCTGTGCAGTCCTGGGCAGGCAAGCCTTGTTTAATTGTAGCCGCGGTGATTTTTAACAAGCCCCATTGAAGTCCAAGTAGTGGATTCCAGTATGATCAGTGAAGCCAGTGACACATGGCAAGGATAAAGAGCCTGTCCCAATTGGTGATTTGTGTTCAAGAAGGAACTGCAGATGCTGGAAGATCGAAGGTACACAAAATTGCTGGAGAAACTCAGCGGGTGCAGCAGCAACTATGGAGCGAAGGAAATAGGCGACGTTTCGGGTCGAAACCCTTCTTCGGCGAGTGATTTATTCGGCGACCGCCGGTGTCATATCAGTGTCGCCAAAAGATTTTGAACATTTCAAAATCCAGCGGCGACAAAAAAAAAATTGCGACACTTGAAAAATCACCGCGCGTCAATACGTCATCGCGCCGCATCACGCCACGTCTTGCCGCGTCACATCGCATCACACCGCAAAATTTTGGGCGGCCTGATACGTCAGTCAATGATGCCGGCAGTCGCCGAAAAAATCGCCAATCGGGACAGGCCCTTTTTAAAGTTATGAAAAGCAACTAAATAAGTTACCAGTCTTCAATCGGAAAAAAAAAAGGACTTCCGGAAGGGATGTTTTCGAAGTCACCACAAAAAATATTTTCAGTTATGCTGACTTGAACATGGTCAGGGGGAGATTTAAGACTCCAGAAGTTGCAGGGAGATGACAGCAGGTAGTAAGAAGGATTGAACGTTTGTGAAACAGATGCTGAATGGGTTGTCTGTACAGCCTTTATTTACTTATTTATTTATCTATCTATCTATTTATTTATATATCTATTTATTTATTTATTAATTTATTATTTTTATTTTATTTTTTTTACTTGCTGGTTTTTTCCCTTTTTCCTTCCGCCCACAATAATTAATATGAAAACGAATATGTGATTCTGTATCATTCTGTTTGTAGTTTGTTTGTTTGTTTGTCTTTTTGCACAAAGTCCGCGAGCTTCGCCACTTTTCATTTCACTGCACATCTCGTATGTGTATGTGACGAATAAACTTGACTTGACTTGACTAGACTATTCTGATAGTCTGAGTTTGAATGAACTGAATAATGTTCCTTAATTCAAGGGGGTTATAGGAGCTGGTTGTGTAGGAAGGAACTGCAGATGCTGGTTTACACCGAATATGATAAAAGAATAGGTCGACTGGGCTTGTATTCACTGGAATTTAGAAGGATGAGAGGGTATCTTATAGAAACATATAAAATTCTTAAGGGATTGGACATGCTAGATGCAGGAAAAATGTTCCCCATGTTGGGGGAGTCCAGAAACAGGGGTCACAGTTTAAGAATAAGGTCATTTAGGACTGAGGTGAGGAAAAACTTTTTCACCCAGGGTTGTGAATCTGTGGAAATTTCTGCCACAGAAGGCAGTGGAGGCCAACTCACTGGATGTTTTCAAGAGAGAGTTAATTTAGCTCTTAGGGCTAACGGAATCAAGGGATATGGGGAGAAATCAGGGACGGGGTACTGATTTTGGATGATCAGCCGTGAACATATTGAATGGCAGTGTTGGCTCGAAGGGCCCAATGGCCTACTCCTGCACCTATTTTCTATGTTTCTATGTTTCGAAGATAGACACAAAATGTTGGAGTAACAGCAGGACAGGCAGCATCTCTGGAGAGAAGGAATGGGTGACTTTTCAGGTCGAACCCCTTCTTCAGACTGCGAGTCGGGGGGGGAGAGAGAGAGAGAGAGAGAGAGAGAGAGAGAGAGAGAGAGAGAGAGAGAGAGAGAGAGAGACGTAGAGATATGGAAGGATAAGGTGTGAAAATGACAGATCAAAGGGGACGGACAATGTTCAAGTAAAATGTAGAACAGTTCATTGTTCGCTCAGGGGAAGTTGACAACGAGGAATACAATCAGTAATATTTAATCAGGAGGACAGTGAAACTAGTCAGAAAAGATCCTATAGCGGAGCAAGATAGACCACTCCTGTTAAATGCAATGGGCTGACGTGTAGTACGCAACGGAGCAGAACGTGGGCCTTTTTTTCATCCATTTCCGTAACCCGACCCGACTCGCAGTGTAATCAACGTTGCGGGGGAACAGTTTGTGTTAATAAATTATAATTCTGAAAATGAGGAGAAGATTTTTACCAAATAACGTTTATTTTTTACGAGGATGTTTCCGTAACCGGCTTCCGTCTCCGCACTAGTTATCTTTGCTCCGCTACGGGATCTTTGGTGCAGAGACAGAAGCCGGTTACGGAAATGGGGCCGAAAATTACCCATGAATCTGCCCATGACCGTACTACGTCTTTTTCGTCGAGTGATCTATCTTGCTCGCTATAGGATCTTTGCTAGTCAGAGAACTAGGTTGGGGGAGGGACAGAGAGAGAGAGGGAAAGCGAGGGTTACTTGAAGTTAGAGAAAGCAATATTCATACCGCTGGGTTGTAAGCTGCCCAAGAGAAATATGAAGGTACACAAAAATGCTGGAGAAACTCAGCGGGTGCAGCAGCATCTATGGAGCGAAGGAAATAGGTAGCGTTTCGGGCCGAAACCCTTCTTCAGACTGATGGGGGGTGGCGGGGAGAAGGAAGGAAAAAGGAGGAGGAGGATGGGATATGGGAGGAGACAGCTCGAGGGCTAAGGAAGGGGAGGAGTCAGCAAGGGCTAACAAAATTGGGAGAATTCAATGTTCATGCCTGCCGGATGCAGGCTCCCCAAGAGAAATATGAGGTGCTGTTCCTCCAATTTGTCTTGCTGGTTGTTGGTGTTGTAGTTCCGAGGTTAATGTTTGTTTGCTGAAGTCAGGAAAAGTTAAAGACACAAGTGCTCTCACAGTTTAGACCGTTAACCTTTCAGAACGAGCTGCTTTGAGACTTATTTTAGGAATTAAATATTCCGAAAGGATAATTATTATTTGAGATATCTAATTAGCCGGATTGACTTCAATATCTGTACGTTGTTTGACCTTGTGAAGGGGGGCGCACACACAGTTGGTGGGGTGGGGGGGGGAAGCAAGAAATGCAGAAGAAACATGAAGAGAAAAAGGTGATTGAATTTATGAAAGGAATCCTGGTTTTAATTGCCTGCTTGTATCTGGCAAGTTAATTGCCTGCCTGCTTGCAACAGGATGAGGCCTAGACAATGGAAAGCTGAGGAAAATGGCGTGACCCAAAGGTTGCCAGGCAACAGGAAGCAAGTGGTGGCTGTCTTGCTGTCCCGTATCAGGAAAGTGGGCGGTGAGAGTCTGACAGAAGAGCACTTATCGTTCCTTGTGAGGAGGACCAGTAAGAAGATTTTTTTTAAATTAAAACACAAATAATTTCTGAAGGTACACAAAAATGCTGGAGAAACTCAGCGGGTGCAGCAGCATCTATGGAGCGAAGGAAATAGGTAACGTTTCGGGCCGAAACTTTCGGCCCGAAACGTTACCTATTTCGTTCGCTCCATAGATGCTGCTGCACCTGCTGAGTTTCTCCAGCATTTTTGCGCACCTTCGATTTTAGCTCGTATATGGAACAAGCTGCCAGAATGGGTAGTTGAGAGAGGTACTAAAACAACATTTAAAAGACATTTGGACAGGTATATGAATGAGTAAAAGGTTCAGTGGGATATGCGCCAAACCCAGGCAGATGGGACTAGTGTAGATCGGGCATCTTGAACGGCATGGGCAAGTTGGGCCGAAGGGCCTGTTTCTGTGCTGTATGACTCTACGAATCTATGAAGTGAAATTTGGATCAGGTGTACTTCCTGCAACACAGCTGGAGACCATTTGGCTCCTGGTGACTCCCAGTGAAGCAATCTCACCATTGCCATCTTCCCTCTCCCTTCCATGGTCCTTTGCAACCAATTCTCTTTCAGATTCCCTTTAGGGATATTTTACATTAGCTCCTTAATAAACGCACAGCATTCTGGTCTGCCGAAGGAAACTGGAGCACCTTTGAACCCACAAGGCCACAGGGAGACCATGGGAAACCCACACAGATGGCACCTGCGGTCAGAATTGGACTCGAGTCACTGAACATTTGAACCCTACACAATCTGCTAATTTCATGCTTATCGTCACAGAGACTAGCTTCTCTCAAAAGAAATTCTGCGTTTATTTGCCGAGCTTTGGATTTTAATTCCCTGCCTTCCTTGGTGGGATTTGAAATCCCATCCTGAGATCAGTGGGCCAGAAGCAGGTGACCAGTTCAGTAGCTTAACCATTGTGTGTGTTGTCCCTCATATCAACACAAGTTCTTATTACATGCTTGGAGTATTCCCCTCACTATTGCATTGTAGAGCCTCAATAGCTCCAGCAAGGATGACCTTGAATCTTATTGAATTGAATCCTTTATTTGTCATTCAGACCTTTCGGTCTGAACGAAATGCTGTTGCCTGCAGCCATACATGTAATAATAACAAAACACAATAAACACAAATTAACATCCACCACAGTGAGTTCACCAAACACCTCCTCACTGTGATGGAGGCAAAAGTCTTAGAGTTACTGTCTCTTCCCTCCTCTTCTCCCTCTGTGCCAAGGCGTTACCCCACCGGGCGATGGCGGCCCAGGGGTGGTCGAAGCTGCCCGCAGCTGTTGCAACGGGTGCTCCGGAAAACAGGCACCAGCCTGTGACCTGCGAGCTCCCGACATTGTCCTCCACTGGCCCGCGGCCGAGCCCCGGATCCAGGTCGCCGCCGCCAGAACGCCGCCTCAGCCGCCGTAGCACCGTCTCCGCTCCGCACCGGGCCGCCCACAAGGCAGCGTCTCAGCCCCGCACCGGGCTGCCCCCACGGGAGCACCTTCCAGCCGGTAGCCGTGCCGGCCGCACAGGAGTGTCTCTGCCCCGCACCGGGCTGCCCCCACGGAAGCACCTTCCAGCCGGGAGCCGGTCCGCCCTCACGGCAGCGTCTCAGCCCCGCACCGGGCTGCTCACACGGGAGCGTCTTCCAGCCAGTAGCCGTGCCGGCCGCACAGGAGTGTCTCAGCCCCGCGCCGTCCGCCCTCACCGGAGCGCCGAGTCGTGCCGCTACCCGGACGTCGCCACAGCTCGAAGACGGCCAGCCTCGCGTTGGTGAGTCCTGGCTGGCTCTACCTCCGGACCCTCGAGGTCGGTCGCAGGTTGGAGGCCGCCAGCTCCGCCATTAGGCCTCAGCGCAGACGGGGGAAGAGAAGGGGGATACGACAAAAAGTCGCATTCCCCCGAAGGGAGAGACAGAAAGCCCTGTTTCACCCCCCCCCCCCACCCACACATAACACCACCTAATAACCAAAAAAAATTCTAAACTAGACAAAAAAAAACGACATAAAAAGTAAAAACAGACAGACTGCAGGCGAGCCGCAGCTGTATCACAGCGCAGCCACTTCCGGAATTTCACTTACAATCTAACCTTTGCAACAAACCTTCTGATTTTCAATTTTCTAATGGCCGCCTTGCCAACAGTCTGTCTGTCCCTTTCTTGTTTTTTGTTTTTTTTTGTGTGTGTAAATTGTATGTTTTTAGTGTTCAGTAGCTTGTTTTATGCCAGGGGGGAGGGGGAGGGGGTTGGGGGGAAACTTTTTGTAATCACTTACCTCGACGGAGAGTCGTTTTGTTTTCCCGTGTCGTATCTCCGTCCGCACTGCGGCCTAACATCGAGGAGTTGGCGGCCTTTGCTGGAGGCCAACTTCGGGAGGTCCAAGCCACAGGAGCTTCGATCGCCCCGGCGTTGAAGCTTCGACCTCCGGCTACGGGAGCTTCGAATGTGGGGAATCCCCTGGGGTGGATGTTTATGTTAACTTCTATGTAGTTGTGTGTCTTGTTGCTTTTTTAGTATGGCTGTATGGTAATTCACACATCACTGTACCTTAATTGGTACACGAGACAATAAAAGACCTTTGAAAACTTTAGTAGAGTCATAGAGTGATACAGCGCGGAAACAGGCCCTTCGGCCCTACTCTCCCACACCGGCCAACATGTCCCAGCTACACTAGTCCCACCTGCCTGCTCTTTGTCCATATCCCTCCAAACCTGTCCCATCCACGTACCTGTCTAACTGTTTCTTACACGTTGCGATAGTCCCAGCCTCAACTACCTCCTCAGGCAGCTCGTTCCATTCACCCACCACCCTCTTCGTGAAAAAGTGACCCCTCAGATTCTTATTAAATCTTTCCCCCCCCCCCCCCTCAGCTTAAACCTGGTTCTCGATTCTCCTACTCTGGGCAAGAGACTATGTCCCTTATGGCATTAACATTGAATTCTCCCAATTTGGCTAGCCCTTGCTGTCTCCTCCCCTTCCTTAACCCTCTAGCTGTCTCCTCCCACCCTCCCATCCGCCCGCCCTCGGGCTCCTCCTCCTCCTCCCCTTTTCCTTCTTTCTTTCCCCCCCCCCCCCCCCCCATCAGTCTGAAGAAGGGTTTCGGCCCGAAACGTCGCCTATTTCCTTCGCTCCATAGATGCTGCTGCACCCGCTGAGTTTCCCCAGCAATTTTGTGTACCTTCGATATTCCAGCATCTGCAGTTCCCTTTTGAACAAGAGACTATGTGCGTCTACCCGATCTATTTTTCTCATGAGAAGACACCCAGCCTCTGCTTCTCCATTACACCCTTTTCCCTACATCCCCCCCCCCCCCCCCCATAATGAAGCAAATGCCCCTGTCCCACTTAGGAAACCTGAACGAAAACCTCTGGAGACTTTGCGCCCCACGCAAGGTTTCCGTGCGGTTCCTGGAGGTTGCAGGTGGTTGCCGGAGGTTGCAGGTAGTGGAAGCAGGTAGGGAGACTGACAAAAACCTCCGGGAACCGCACGGAAACCTTGGGTGGGGGGCAAAGTCTCCAGAGATTTCCGTTCAGGTTTCCTAAGTGGGACAGGGGCATAAATACAGAGTAAGTAACTGGGGAGTGGTACACATAACTCTTTTCCTTCCAGCCTGTCACCCAATAAAGTACTTTTCATTTGTCAGGCGGACGACCTCCTGCCATGTTTAAGAAGGAACTGCAGATGCTGGAAAATCGAAGGTAGACAAAAATGCTGGAGAAACTCAGCGGGTGAGGCAGCATCTATGGAGCGAAGGAAATAGGCAACGTTTCGGCCTGAAACGTTGCCTATTTCCTTCGCTCCATAGATGCTGCCTCACCCGCTGAGTTTCTCCAGCATTTTTGTCGACCTACTGCCATCTCAGCTTGGTTGTCCACTCTGTGATCGCGCCATATCTCATACATTCCAGCCTCTGAACAGGTAGTATTGTTCCTATTGTCGTGGAGTGACCTGCTGGAGGTCTATAAAAAACATACACAATGAACGGTAGGGCATAAGAGAATATGGAGGAACAGGGGGACCAAGACCTACTGAAGGTGAACCGAATTGTGGTGTAGACACTTCAGGCTATACAATCTTTATCTATGTGATGGAGATTGTCTACAGTTGATAATATTTTCTATATTTCATCTGCACATTTTTGATCCCTGTGTAATGTGCCCTGTTTCTCTGTTTTCACAATGTAACAGCATCATCAATTTAGTTTTAGTTTAGAGATACAGCGCGGAAACAGGCCCTTCGGCCCACCGACCGGCGATCCCCACACACTCACGCAAACCTGCACACACTAGAGGACAATTTTTACATTTACACCAAGCCAATTCACCTACAAACCTGCACGTCTTTGGAGTGTGGGAGGAAACCGGAGATCCCGGAGAAAACCCACACAGGTCACAGGGAGAACGTGCAAACTCCGTACAGACAGCGCTCGTATTTGTCTTCAATAAAATTGTAAATTGTCTCTCGTGTGCGCAGGATATTGTTAGTGTGCGGCGATCGCTGGTCGGCGCGGACTTGGTGGGCCGAAGGGCCTGTTCCCGTGCTTTATCTCCAAACTAAACTAAACAAAACATATTGTACACAAATAAATAAAAACGAATTAATATCTGTATTATATTTGCCAGCACACTCATTGCATCAGAAATCGCCTCCTTCCTTGCCAGGCCATTTCATGTTATATCTCTACTGGCTGCAAATGTGGGTCCCATGGCAAAAAATCTCAGAACTGGAATTGAAGACCCCAAGGCCTAATTTAAAAAAAATTCCCAGTAAATGAAATGAGCAGAATTTGATGCAGTAACGCATTCTGCTCAATAGTTTGCTTACGGGTGAGTGGCAATGATGGGGAAGTCGTAAGTGTGCACTCACTCTGATCATCTTTTCTAAATATTATGTTTATGTCCTTGAGCTAAATTGCCTAATACATGTGATTGTGTGAACATTCCTGCTATGTAGAGCCGACCATCACTGCCCTGACTCTCAGTCTGAAGAAGGGTCTCGACCCCGAAAAAGGCCACCTATTCCTCTTCTCCACAGATGCTCCTTGACCCGCTGACTCCCTCCAGCTTTTTGTGCCTTCGGTAAAAACCAGCATCTGCAGTTCCTTCCGACACATCACCTAGGCTATGTTGGCTAGGGTTCACTTGAACGCCTGACGTCAGTTGCTTTGATAACATGTTTCAAAGGTCCTTTATTGCCACGTGTAGCAATTAAGGTACAGTGATATGTGAATTACCATACAGCTATATAATATAATATATAACCATATATAACAATTACAGCACGGAAACAGGCCATCTCGGCCCTACAGGTCCGTGCCGAACAACTTTTTTCCCTTAGTCCCACCTGCCTGCACTCATACCATAACCCTCCATTCCCTTCTCATCCATATGCCTATCCAATTTATTATTAAATGATACCAACGAACCTGCCGCCACCACTGAGCTATACGGAAAAAAAAGAACAAGACACACAACTACATAAAAGTTAACATAAACATCCACCACAGTTGATTCCCCACATTCCTCACTGTGACGGATGGTAATAAAGTCTAATCCTTTTCCTCTTTATTCTCCCGCGGTCGGGGCGGTTGAACCATACGTCGGGGCGATCGAAACTTCCGTGTCGGGGCGGTCGAAAATCCCGCGGCTTGGAGTCCCCGAAGTCGGTCTCTGACCAGAGACCGCGGGCTCTGTGATGTTAAGTCCGCAAGTACCCACAGTTGGTGCTCTGAGATCGACCCCTGGCAAAGGGATCGCGGGCTCCGCGATGGTAAATCCGCAGCTGGAGCTCTCAGAAGTCGGCCTCCAGCAAAGGCCGCCAACTCCTCGAAGTTAGGCCGCAGTGCGGACGGAGATACGATGCAGAACAAACAAAACGCATATCCGTCGAGGTAAGAGATTGGAAAAAGATTCCCCCAACACCCCCCCCCCCCAACACCCCCACCTACCACAAGCTGAATAACACTAAAAACATACATTTAACACATACAATTAAAACACAAAGATGGAAAGGACAGACAGACTGTTGGCGAGGCAGCCATTACTGGCGCCAGACAGTTCCTGTGTGGTCCAGCGTTCCTGTTTGAGCTGGTTTAAATCAACAGCAACATTTCCTAATGAGTCAAGTCCCCTGGTGAGATCTTTAATTTTGATTAATGGGATTATATATGTGCAGAGTTGAACCTCTTTTCCCCACCCCAGGCATACATGTCTTGATTGTTTTATTTTTTAGTGAGAGGAGTTCTGCAATTAGTACCGATTAATCAACAAAATGTGTAGGAAGCATCTGGAGATGCTGGTTTACTCCGAAGATGGGCACAAAACGCTGGAGTCAAGGGCTTTCACAACCTAATTCACCACCTCTGCCGAGTTTGCCCTTGACTCATACTCGCAGCATGGTCGTAGGAGGTCGTAGGTAGGTTGTAGGTAGGTCGTGATGCTAGTCGTAGGTACTCGTGGCATCAAGTAGGTCGGGGCGTTTTGCTAGCCTGATGAAAAATGTCCACGAGTAAAAAAGGTCGTGAATTAGGTCGTGAAAGTGGGACAGGCCCTTCACTCAGCGGGTCAGGCGGCATCTGGAGAAAAATAATAGCTCGAGACCTTTCTTCAGTCACCCATTCCTTCTCACCGGAGATGCTGCCTGCTCCGGCATTTCGTGTCCAAATCAACAAAACGCTTGATTCCGGCTTTCAATGATTGAAATCTATCCACATAATTACTGTCAATGTTTGTATGTGTTGTTCAGTGAACTTTTCTTTAAGTCATAGCCCTTTGAATAAATGAATGAATGAATAAGTTTATTGGCCAAGTATTCACATACAAGGAATTTACCTTGGTGCTCCGCCCGCAAGTGACAACGACAAGATAGGATTGCCTTTGGCAATGATGCCTTGCACAGTCACTTCAACTCCCCTTCCCATTCCCACACTGACCTTTCTGTCCTGGGCCTCCTCCATTGTCAGAGTGAGGCCCAGCGCAAATTAGAGGAACAGCACCTCATATTTCCCTTGGGTAGTTTACATCCCTGTGGTATGAAGATTGACGTCTCTAACTTCAAGTACCACATGCTTTCCCTCTCTCTCTATCCCTCCCCCATCCCAGTTCTCCGGCCAGTCTGACTGTCCTCCTGGTAACATTCTTCTTGTGAACAATGATCTGTTCTACATTTTTCCTTGATCGCCATAACCCCTGACTCCGCTATCTTTAAGAGCCCTATCTAGCTCTCCCTTGAAAGTTTCCAGAGAACCGGCCTCCACTGCCCTCTGAGGTAGAGAACTCCGCAGACAATGTGGGAGGAAGCCGGAGCACCTGGAGGAAACCCATGCGGACACGGGGAGAACGTACAAACTCCGTACAGACAGTGGTCAGAATTGAACCCGGGTCTCTGGCGCTGTGAGGCAGAGGCTCCACCTCTGTGCCACTTAACTTCAAGTTCTTCCATGGGCAGGCAGATGTCAAATCTTTTGCAGTATGTGTCATATGTAACAATGCCTGCATAGTAACCTGACATTTTTTTCCAATCAATTTGATGGCGGAGAAAAATGTGATCCACGAGAAACCTTATTATCCCCTTCATTTCCTATCATCTTTCCATCGGACTCCAGCGCCGGTCTAAGATAGATACGTTCTCTGTGGCAGTTCTAATTCCATGTAAACAGCTGAGACCCTTTCCACATTAAAGGATAGCGTGTCAGCATGAGAGAAAGGCAGAGCTATTTGCCTTCACATAAGATATCATCTCCATTCATCACTGCTGTTGATACACTGTGGGCCTCCCTTGGAGACTGGTCCAGCAATTTGAAAATCGCAATCAGCCACACAATTTTATTATGCTTCAAAGTCATTCTCAGACTCCTATTTACATATTTAATACCTGAAGCAGTACTTAACTTGTAATAAGGAATTGGGGAATGTGTCTTGGTTTATGTTTCTGAGAATAATGCACTGTACTGTTTTTTATCAAGTGAACCATCCTCGCCCCCCGCGCCCCCCCCCCCCCCCCCCCACCAACCCACCACCCATTTCACTGATGTGAATGTGAAGAGATTGCTGGGGTATTTCGTTTAGTTCAGTTCAGTTTAGAGAAAGCTCGGCTCGGAAACAGGCCCTTCGGCCCACCGAGCCCGCACCGACCAGCGATCCCCGCACACTAACATTAACCACTACCCTACACACACCCAGGGGCGATTTTACATTTCTACCAAGCCAATTAACCTACAAACCTCCGCGTCTTTGGGGTGTGGGAGGAAACCGAAGATAACGCACGCAGGTGACGCGGAGAGCGTACAAACTCCGCACAGACAGCGCCCGCAGTCAAGATCTAACCTAGGTCTCTGCCGCTGTAAGGCAGCAACTCTACCGCTGCGCCACCATGCCTCCATTACCAGTTTTGATCTAATTTTTATATTCAGCATTTGCCTTATCACTGTAGATCAGGACCTAGTTACATTTAGTTTAGTTTAGTTTAGTTTAGAGATACAGCACGGGAGCAGGCCCTTCGGCCCACCGAGTCTACACCCACCACCGATCCCCGCACATTAACACTACCCTACACACACACTAGAGAGATTTACATCTATACCAAGCCAATTAAGCTCTAAACCTGTACATCTTTGGAGTGTGGGGGGACGCTGGAGCTCCCAGAGAAAACTCACGCAGGTCACGGGGAGAACGTATAAGCTCCACACAGACAGCACCCACAATCAGGATCGAACCCGGGTCTCTGGCGCGGAAGGAAAGGCAGCTACTCCACCGCTGCGCCACCGTGTCGCCCTGTTGAAGGGTCTGTCGATTAGTGTTGCTCATGTCATGAGTCATGCTTCTGTAGTTACGCCAACTAGCATTTCAGTTATCACTGCTTGCTGGATTCCCTTAGTGTAAGTGGAACGTGCAAGTGTGAAGTCGTGCTTGCTATGTAGTTCATAAAGTCTTTGGATCTTTATCTTGGTGTAAGGCTTCTGTTATTGTATGGTCGACACTCAACGTGGTGTCAGAAGTGGGATACGAACCAACGCCTATTATTGGAGGCAAGAATCACTCAACAGGGTCTCCACCCGAAACGTCACCTATTCCTTTTCTCCAGAGATGCTGCCTGACCTGCTGAGCTACTCCATCATTTTGTGTCTATCTAGAGGGAAGGACACATCCAGATTCTTTGCCATCAACCATACATTTACTCTTAATACCAAAACTGATTTACGAGATCTTTCTGCGCACAAACTGGCTGCCATATCAACTCAAACATTAATAGTGGCTACACTCCAACATTATAAGTGCTTTGAAGTACCCGAATGGTGCAAAAAACATTAGCCGACAGAAATAGTTGCTTTCTCGCAAACTCTTTAACAGTTTTCTCTCTTCACTCTAGTGGATACAACATCCTCCTCCTGACAAGCTGCCAAAATAAACAGTTCTTAATTTTATAAAGTCAGTAGTTGGGCAGTATCCAAGAGCTGTGCAAGTCATTTCTCCATATCTCCCCCCCCTCCCTCCCCCTCCCCTCTGCCCCCCTCTCCCTACATGCAGAAACGAAAGCTTATTTTCACTAAGTCGGGTTGCAAATAGAAATAGTACTTAAATCAGGAGCTCAGCCCTGCAGGCAAATTGCAAGCACAGAATTGATTATACATTATACTTCCTCCCCTAACTCTGTTAACAAACTGCCTCGAGGTGCATTAGTTCCATTGAGCATAACTAATAGCGCCCAGGGTTGGTGCAACCAGAGTCCTCCATCACCAATCTCAGTGCTGCACTGTCCAGGGCCTGTCCACCTTAGGCGATTTTTTTAGGCGGTCGCCACATGGTCACCGGGGTGTCACCCGTATGGTCGTGAGTCGTCACCCTCAGTCGCCCAAAGAGTCGTTGCGTCTTTCTGGTCGCCGCTGGATTTTCAACATGTTGAAACACTTTCGGAGACAGTCGGCGACAGTGGGTTTGACGCCAATGAGCGTAGCTTGACTTCCCCTGATGTAGATGCAGTCGTAGGTTGTCGCCAGGGTAACGTAGGTTGTCGCCAGGGTAACGTAGGTTGTCGCCAGGGTAACGTAGGTTGTCGCCAGGGTAACGCAGGTTGTCGCCAGGGTAACGTAGGTTGTCGCCAGGGTAACGTAGGTTGTCGCCAGGGTAACGTAGGTTGTCGCCAGGGTAACGTAGGTTGTCGCCAGGGTAACGCAGGTTGTCGCCAGGGTAACGTAGGTTGTCGCCAGGGTAACGTAGGTTGTCGCCAGGGTAACGTAGGTTGTCGCCAGGTGCTGACTTTGTTTTTATTTGTTGTTAAAGTAATGATTCTATTTCAAATTTTATGTCGTAGGGGGGGTCCACGCGCCGGTTTTTCGGCGGCCTGCTACGACTATGACAGCCGCCGGCAGTCGCCTAAAGATAGCCTAAGTGGGGCAGGCCCGTAAAAATACTCTGTTAGAAACCTCTGCTTTGATAATGAGTTTGTACATTTGACAGCCATCTAGAAACATAGAAACATAGAAACTAGGTGCAGGATTAAGCCATTTGGCCCTTCGAGCCTGCACCGCCATTCAATATGATCATGGCTGATCATCCAACTCAGTATCCTGTACCTGCCTTCTCTCCATACCCCCTGATCCCTTTAGCCACAAGGGCCACATCTAACTCCCTCTTAAATATAGCCAATGAACTGGCCTCAAGTACATTCTGTGGCAGAGAATTCCAGAGATTCACCACTCTCTGTGTAAAAAATGTTTTTCTCATCTCAGTCCTAAAAGACTTCCCACTTATCCTTAAACTGTGTGACCCCTTGTTCACATCTAACATTTTATTCGGGGAAAATTGCTTTCGTTTTTTTTTGTTGTAGGAAGGAACTGCAGACGCTGGTTTAAACCGAAGATAGACACAAAGTGCTGGCAGTAACTCAGCGGGACAGGCAGCATCTCTGAAGAGAAGGAATGGGTGACGTTTCGGGTCGAGACTCTGTTTCTGTCACCCATTCCTTCCACACCTCTATAGGATAACTCCTCATCTTCCGGACTGAGGGCCGGTGGGGGGCAAAGGGAAACGAGACCCTCAGTCTGAGGAAGGGTCTCGACCCGAAACGTCACCGGGAAAAATGCCTGTCCCGCTGAGTCACTCCAGCATTTTGTCTCTATCCCAAGTTTTTTTTTTGGACTGAATAGCTAGAAATTTGTTTTATAATGCAGTGAGAGGGAAAAGACATGGCTTAGCGTGGGAGGTAAAGAGAACTTTAATCATGTGCTTTAATCAGTTCCTGTTGAAATATATTTTTTCACTTTTTCCAATTAGATCCAGAAGATGGCAATTGAATTTCCGAGTACTGTGATAGTGTGGGCAGACAGCTTCCTTTAGGATAATATGTCCCCTCTCCCTCCGGCTTCTGTTACTCTTGCTGACTAAAATCCCGCAGGCCACCTTCAAGTGCAAGTCGGAGAAATGAATTTTTGCTGATTATTTGACCACGTGGTATTGATTATAGATCTAATCTGTAGTCTGTTCCCACGTTGAGGAATTCTAGCATGGAATCGAGGCCGCTGCTTATAATCCAGTGTGGGAGTTGAGTTTGGCCTTCAATTCAGTGATGCACTTCCAGCACGTTGTACTCAGTTTGCGAAACGAACCTTTATTTTTAGAAGGTAGACAGAAATGCTGGAGAAACTCAGCGGGTGAGGCAGCATCTATGGAGTGAAGGAAATCGGCAAAGTTTCGGGCCGAAACCGAAGGGTTTCGGCCCGAAACGTTACCTATTTCCTTCGCTCCATAGATGCTGCCTCACCCGCTGAGTTTCTCCAGCATTTTTGTCGACCTACTGCTATCTCAGCTTGGTTGTCCACTCTGTGAGGGGGGGGGGGGGGCGGGAAGCAGAAAGGAAGAGGTGGAGCCAGAGGGCTGAGGGAGAGCTGAGAAGGGGAGGAGACAGTAAGGACTACCTGAAATTAAAGAAGTCAATGTTCATGCCGCTGGGGTGCAGACTGCCCAAGCGAAATATGAGGTGCTGCTCCTCCAATTTACGATGGTCCTCACTTTTTAGACTTTACTTTAGAGATTTGCCCCCGAACCAAGTCGCCATTTATTTGATAAAAACACAAAATGGTGGAGTACCTCAGCGGGACAGGCAACATCTGTGGAGAGAAGGAATGGGCGAGGTTTCGGGCTGAGACCCTTCTTCAGACTGAGGGGAAAGGAGAATGAGAAATACAGATGGTGATATTGAAAGATATACAGTGCATTTAGAAAGTATTCAGAATCCTTCTCCTTTTCCACATTTTGTTACATTACAGCCTTATTCTAAAATGGATTAAATTAATTTTTTCTATCATCAATCTACACACAAAAACCCCTTAATAAAACAGCGAAAACAGGAGTTTAGAAATTTTTGCAAAGTAATTAAAAAGAAATAACTGAAATATCAGTGAACTGAAAACTAACTGAACTCAGAGAGCAGTCCTGAACTACTATCTACCTCTATTGAAGACCCTCGGACTATCTTTGATCAGACTTTACAGGCTTTATCTTGCACTAAACATTATTCAAATCATTCCCTTTATCATGTGTCTGTACACTGTGAATGGCTCGATTGTAACCACGTATAGTCTTTCTGCTGACTGGTTAGCACGTAACAGAAGCTTTTCACTGTACCTCGGTACACGTGACAATAAACTAAACTAAGAAGGCCCAGAAAGTTTCTGGAAAGAGGGTTGGCTTTCCCTTTTGACATTCATATTTTATTTTAATCAGGTTTAATTCAGGTCGGTTACAATCTTAATTCATCTTGAAATGTAGATGTTTTACAGTGGGCTGATTAATGATATTGTCACAACTTCAATCTAGCAGTTCAAAGGAGAAAGCAACTTCCCACATCGAAGCCCAGTATTCTCATCACTTCATATGTGTGTGAGGTAGATTCATGCCGATTGGCATGGTTTAAAACATTCATCGATAATGTTTTATTATTAAATGTTTTATGTGTCATTCCTAACTGTCGCTGTATGTCACGTTGTCACTTGCGGGCGGAGCACCAAGGCAAATTCCTTGTATGTGAATACTTGGCCAATAAACGTATTCATTCATTCGTGGTTTGTAGTATTTTCCACTGTGTCTGAACTAATTTCCGGCTCGCTCACTGACTTGCTAGGCAACGTGTATGGAGTTGCACAAAGCCGTTTCATGCTTAACACCTGGATTATGCTGAGCTATTTTAGGGGTGACAATCGAGAAACATGTGAGTATTTTTATCTCTTAAGGGCCTGTCCCACTGGGGCGTCATTTGCGCGTCACGCATGTGGCACGCGAAGATTTTGCATATCCCAAAATCCTGGGGAGCAGCATGAGCATGCGTCACTGCCTATGTCACCACGCACCATGCGCGTGTAATGCGCACCTTGCACGCATCACGTGCGTCGTGACGCGTAAATTAAGTCGCGTAAATGACACGCAAGTGGGACAGGCCCTTTAACGTTTAGATTGCCAAATATCCTTAAACGGTGGAATTCCACCAGTGAACTGTTGTGAAGGTGGCAAAATACAAAATGGTTCAGAGATTATAAATATGAAATATAAATAGAGAACTCTATAAATAATTATCTGGGCTGGGTCTCCATTTTTGGAGAGAGAAACTGTTTGCATTTCAAGTCTGTACATTTTTGTCATAATTGGGAAATGTTAACAAGTACAACATACTGTATGTGGATAGACATAAAATGCTGGAGTTACTCAGCGGGTCAGGCAGCATCTCTGGAGGAAAGGAATAGGTGATGTTTCCAGTCGAGACCCTTCTTCAGACTAAGAGTCGGGGAAAAGGGGAATGAGAGATATAGAGAGATGTATAGAATAAATGAAGGCGCAAAAAAGCAACGATGATGAAGGAAACGGCCCTTTGTTGGCTGTGGGCTAGGTATTAACGAACAATACAGACACTGAAACTCAACTGGATGACAATGAAACTAGCACGACGACTAGGGTGGTGGATGGATGGAGAGAGAGGGGATGCAAGGGTGACTTGAAGTTAGATAAATCATAATTGATACCGCTGGGGTGTAAGCTACCAAAGTGAAACTTCACAGTGCACTCCTTCTGACTCCCGTGATAACCCAAAGTAGACAAAAATGCTGGAGAAACTCAGCGGGTGAGGCAGCATCTATGGAGCGAAGGAAATAGGTAACGTTTCGGGCCGAAACCCTTCTTCAGACTGATGTGGGGGGGGGGGGGGGGGGGGAGAAGAAAGGTAGAGGTGGAGCCAGTGGGCTGAGGGAGAGCTGAGAAGGGGAGAAGACAGTAAGTACTACCTGAAATTAGAGAAGTCAATGTTCATGCCGCTGGGGTGCAGACTGCCCAAGTGAAATATGAGGTGCTGCTCCTCCAATTTACGGTGGTCCTCATTTTTAGACTTTACTTTAGAGATTTGCCCCCGAACCAAGTCGCCATTTATTTGATAAAAACACAAAATGGTGGAGTACCTCAGCGGGCCAAGATTTGGTGACGTTTCGGGTCGAGACCTTTCTTCAGCCCCAAGTATTTTCCCCAAGTGGTCCTTCCCTCTGCATTCTTGATGCAAAAACAATCTTTGCAAGTGGGAAAAGGACAGTAGGGCGTTTACCAGCGCCACAAGTAGTTTCTTTCCCCATCATTTTTCCATGAAAATGTCAAGAGTTTCTCTATTTAATTGGTCAGCGAATCGATAATGCTTGAGCACCTAACCTAATGGGCTCCGTGCAAACATCTTGGACAAAAGGATGTAGTGCTTCAAGACAGCAGTTCACCAACATCTTTCCGACGAGGGAAATAAACGATCGCCTTGACAATGATGTTCGCACTGTTCGATCTATTTGTTTTAAAGGCCCATTGAATTTGCTTGAATTGCAGTGGGCGGCACAGTTGCTGCGGTGTAGTCGCTGCCTTACGCCCCTGTCCCACTTAGGAAACCTGAACAGAAACCTCTGGAGACTTTGCGCCCCACCCAAGGTTTCTGTGCGGTTCCCGGAGGTTTTTGTCAGTCTCCCTACCTGCTTCCACTACCTGCAACCTCCGGCAACCACCTGCAACCTCCGGGAACCGCACGGAAACCTTGGTGGGGCGCAAAGTCTCCAGAGGTTTCCGTTCAGGTTTCCTAAGTGGGACAGGGGCATTACAGCGCTTACAGTGCCAGAGACCCGTGTTCGATGCCGACTACCGGTGCTGTCTGTACGGAGTTTGTCCGTTCTCCCGTCGAGTCAATGAATAATTTTAAGGCAGAGATAGATTCTTGATTAGTACGGTATCGGTTTTATGGGGAGAAGGCAGGATAATGTGGTTAGGAAGGAAAGATAGATCAGCCATGATTGACAATAGACAATAGGTGCAGGAGGAGGCCATTCGGCCCTTCGAGCCAGCACCGCCATTCAATGTGATCATGGCTGATCATCCACAATCAGTTCCCCGTTCCTGCCTTCTTCACCATATCCCCTGACTCCGCTATCTTTAAGAGCCCTATCTAACTCTTGAAAGCATCCAGAGAACCGCCCTCTGAGGCAGAGAATTCCACAGGCTGAATGGCGGGGTAGACTTAATGGGCCGAATGGCCTATTTCTGCTCCTCTCACTTATGAACTTTGGAGGGGACTGAGTAGGAATCGGTCATTGAAAGCAAAGCGAGAAGAAGGGTCTCGACCCGAAACGTCACCTATTCCTTCGCTTCATAGATGCTGCCTCACCCGCTGAGTTTCTCCAGCATTTTTGTCTACCTTCGATTTTTCCAGCATCTGCAGTTCCTTCTTAAACATGCGGACAATCATGGTTTGGTTGTGGATCCACAGAGACATCGCCGAATGGGTTTTGCAACTATAAACCAACTCAGCGTAAATGCAGCCGAGCTGAGGCACATCCCTCAGGTGTTAGAGACTCTCTGGAACTCATCCATAGATCCATTTTCCATGTGGGAGCATACAAAACGGGCACTGGGGTTTGTTGATTGCATCTAGTAAGGGCTGCAGGTCCCATTTTTATTTATGCCCGTAATAATGCTCAGGCTGTGACTGGGTTGATAAATTTTTTTTACCGATCCTCGCTGAGCTTATTACAACCCCAGGGCCTGATTGATACGATGTTGGGTTTTAAATTGCCCACTGATTATTTTATGAATATAAAAACTCATTTCAAAGTCCAGTTATATTATAACTCACCAGCATGAAATTTAAATAAAAAATAACCTACTCCTGGAGTCGTCAGTTAGCAATCAGGCCCCAGAATGAGATTAAGATGAATGGAGGTGCATATTGTATATTCCCAGCATCATCCATGGGATGGCTTGATGGGCAGCAACTTGGAGGCTTGTGCTGTTCCATTAGCAGCGTGAAGGGAAAAAATATAGTGTTCGTATTTCAGGAGGAAGGTCAAAATCAGAGTTTGGTTTCAATAGAGAAACAGGCCCTTCGGCCCACCGAGTCCGTGCCGACCAGCGATCCTCGCACGCCAACACTATCCCACACACACCTTGGGATAATTTGCAATTAATGCAAGCCACAGTTAACCTACAAACCTTTACGGGATGATCAGCCATGATCACATTGAATGGCGGTGCTGGCTCGGAGAGCCGAATGGGGGCCTCTACCCCTGCACCTATTGTCTATTGTCTATTGTCTTTGGAGTGTGGGAGGAAATCGGAGCACCCGGAGAAAACCCACGCAGGTCCGCGGGGAGAGCTCAAACCGCGTACAAACAGCACCCGTGGTCAGGATCGAACCCGAGTCTCTGGCGCTGCAAGTCAGCGACTCTACCGCCCCGCCACCGTGCCAACCAAAGCTTGAATGAGAAAATCAAATTCCCCTTCACTTTAATAAACAGTGTCAAGCCAAGAAATGATGGTCGCCACTGTGACAAGAAATTCCTATTCTCTTTAACTTTTTAGTCATGCACCCCCCCCCCCCCCCCCCTTGAAACATATAAGATTGTTAAGGGCTTGGACACGCTAGAGGCAGGAAACATGTTCCCGATGTTGGGGGGAGTCCAGAACCAGGGGCCACACACACAGTTTAAGAATAAGGAATAAGCATTTAGAACGGAGACGAGGAAACACTTTTTCTCACAGAGAGTGGTGAGTCTGTGGAATTCTCTGCCTCAGAGGGCGGTGGAGGCAGGTTCTCTGGATGCTTTCAAGAGAGAGCTAGATAGGCCTCTTAAAAATAGCAGAGTCAGGGGACATGGGGAGAAGGCAGGAACGGGGTACTGATTGGGGATGATCAGCCATTGAATGGCGGTGCTGGCTCGAAGGGCCAAATGGCCTACTCCTGCACCTATTGTCTATTGTCTATTGTCCTCCCTCTCTTTCCCCCCAAACTCACATTCATCTGAGGTTTGTTGAGATTGTAATGCTGCTACAAAAACCTGAAGAAGGGTCTCGACTCAAAATATCACCCAACCCTTCTCTCCAGAGATGCTGCAATTACTCCAGCATTTTGTGTCTATCTTCGGTGTACACTAGCATCTGCAGTTCCTCCATATACAAACGCCCTTGCTGGGCCTGGTGTAAATAGAGGAACAGGCTTCAGGAACTCTATCAGCTCCTGTGACACGGGGCAGTGCAGTCCAGAAAGGGGTGGTGGGATTCTGCAAATGGTCACACCACCTTGGATGTCAGAATAGGGAATTAAATCATGCTTGGCCTGTTAATGAGAATGGAACCAGCTGAAATATTTGCCCAACATTAAATCGCCATGTGGCGTTTGTTATAGAGCCATTTGGATTTACAGCCTTGGAAACAGGCCTTTCAGCCCAACTTACCCACACCGGCCAACATGCCCCATCTACACTCGTCCCACCTACCTGTGTTTGGCCCAAATCCCTCAGATTTACTGTTCTATCCATGTACCAGTCTAACTGCTTCTTTAAGGTTGTAATAGTCCATGCCTCAACAACCTCCTCTGGCAGCTTGTCCTATACACCTACCACCCTTTGCGTGAAAAAGTTACCCCTCAGAATCCTATTAAATCTTTCCCCCCTCACCTTAAACCTATGTTCTCTGGTTCTTGATTCCCCTGCTCTGACTTTCCTTGTCACCGCTAATACATCCACCCGATCTATTCGCCTCGTGATTTTGTACACCTCTATAAGATCTCCCCTCATCCTCCTGCGCTCCAAGGAATAGAGTCCCGGCCTACTCAACCTCTCCCTATAGCTCAGGCCCTCGAGTCCTGGCAACATCCTCATAAATCTTCTCTCTACCCTTTCCAGCTTGAATCATCACCTTTACACACACAATGGTTAAGATGGCGGAGGTATAATTCAGCTTTGGGAGGGGAGGAGAGAAAAGGGAATATTGTTTTTATAACAAGCACAAACTAAATATGGACGCCTGACATTTCTCGAAATTTCAAATCTGAATTTCAAATATTGGAAGGCAAACAGGTCCTCAGGGAACCGATTCTAAAAATCTGGGGAAATAACAGATCTAAAGTTATCGCAGAGAAGTCAAAAGAAAGTTTAGAGATGCAGCGGGGAAACAGGCCCTTTGGCCCACCGAGTTTGCACCGACCAGCGATCCCCGCGCTCTGACCCCATCCTACACACACTAGGGACAATTTACACTTGTACCAAGCCAATGAACCTGCAAACCTGTTCGCCTTTGGAGTGTGGGAGGAAACCGAAGATCTCGGAGAAAACCCACGGGGAAAACGTACAAACTCCGTACAGACAAGCGCCCGTAGTCAGGATCGAACCCGGGTCCCTGGCGCTGCAAGGCAGCAACTCTACCGCTGCACTAAAGATGAAAGCCATCCCATACTGATTTTATTCTGATGTTCCTGTTGTGCCTGCTCGAAATGGAATGACGGAACCACGGTGCCCTGGTGCTCCCAGGTCCTGATGAAATGTGCGGGTCAGGAGAATCTATCAATTACAGTCATCCCAGGCGCTTCTTTCCTTGTCACCGCTAATCCATCCTGTGCCCAGTTCTACTCTCCAATGATTTAGGTTAAGTGGAAAAATCCCCTTTGATGTGAACTGTCGTCTCATTAATAGAAATAAAAGAGTAATTTCACACGAGCAGGGAGTTGAACTTGATTTCTTTTATATCCAGCAGAATATTACATTTGCTTCCATCTACACCGTGTTCTGGGTGCAATTACTCCAGGCTGATAGTTTTAAAAGGGATTGGGGAATCATCTAAAATTTAAAACTCATTAATACATTTTTTTTACAGTCTGCTTTAATCTCGTACAATCGGCAATTGTATATGTGTTTAATGTAGTTAAGATATCCATTGGGCGACAAATAATTTGAATAGTTTTAATAATCGTTAAGCTAGTTTTAATTTATAATTGAAATTTAATCATTGAATTGAATTGAATTGAATTCCTTTATTGTCATTCAGACCTTACGGTCTGAACGGAATTTCGTGCCTGCAGTCATACATACAATAATACAATAATAAACAGCATTAAACACAAATTAACATCCGCCACAGTGAGTCCTCCAAACACCTCCTCACTGTGGTGGAGGCAAAAATCTTAGGGTTACTGTCTCTTCCCTCCTCTTCCCCCTCTGCGCTGAGGCGATTCCCCACCGGGCGATGGTACAAACAGTCCCGCGGCTCACCGAACCCCGCAAACGGGCCGGCTCAAACACCGCGGCCCGGGGTGGTCGAAGCTGCCGCCCTCCAGTCCAACGGACGCAGCCGCTGGCCCACGGCTCAACCCCGGACTCAGGTCACCGCCGCCAGAACGCCGTCCCAGCCACCGGAGCGCCGTTCCAGCCCCGAGCCGGATCGCCCTCACGTGAGTGCCGTTCCTCCCTCGAGCTGGGCCACTCCGACGGGAGTGCCGTGCCTCCCTCGAGCTGGACCGCTCCGACGGGAGCGCCGTACCTCCCTCAGGCTGGGCCGCTCCGACGGGAGCGCCACAGCCCCTCACGGGAGAGTCTCAGCCCCTCGCCAGGCCGCCCTCACGGGAGCGTCACAGCCCCTCACGGGAGCGCCGTTCCAGCCCCGAGCTGGGCCGCCCTCATGGGAGCGAGCCCAGGATGAGTCCTGACTGGCTGCCTCCGGAGTCTCGAGGTCGCCAGCTCCGCCATTAGGCCTCAGCGCAGACGGAGGCAGAGAAGGGGGATATGACAAAAAAGTCGCATTCCCCCGAAGGGAGGGACAGCAAGTCCTGTTTCAACCCCCCCCCCACCCACATAAACACAACCTAAAAACCAAAGACTTAACTAGACAAAACGGGAAAAAAAACAACACAAAAAAGTAAAGACAAACGGACTGCAGGCGAGCCGCAGCCGTTCACCAGCGCCGCCACTTCCGGAGTGCACTTATTGCAATAGATTTGTGTACACGTGTGTCCATTAGAGTGCTTTACTTTCAGATAAATCATAGGTTTTCCTCATATAGTTTTTAAAAAATGCTCATAGTTGTGTTGCTTCTCCAGTTTAGTTTAGTTTAGTTTAGTTTAGTTTAGTTTAGTTTAGTTTAGTTTAGAGATACAGCGTGGAAACAGGCCCTTCGGCCCACCGGGCTCACGCCGACCAACGATCAATAAACAATAGACAATAGGTGCAGGAGTAGAGGCCATTCGGCCCTTCGAGCCAACACCGCCATTCAATGTGATCATGGCTGATTATCCCCAATCAGTACCCCGTTCCTGCCTTCTCCCCACATCCCCTGACTCCGCTATCTTTAAGAGCCCTATCTAGCTCTCTCTTGAAAGTATCCAGAGAACCTGCCTCCACCGCTCTCTGAGGCAGAGAATTCCACAGACTCACAACTCTCTGTGAGAAAAAGTGTTTCCTCGACTCCATTCTAAATGGCTTACCCCTTATTCTTAAACTGTGTGTGGCCCTCTGGTTCTTGACTCCCCCAACATCGGGAACATGTTTCCTGCCTCTAGCGTGTCCAAACCCATAACAATCTTATATGTTTCCCCCGCACATTTACACTACCCTACACCTAATAAGGACAATTTTTACATTTACCAAACCAATTAACCTACAAACCTGCATGTCTTTGGAGTGTGGGAGGAAACCGAAGATCTTGGAGAAAACCCATGGGGAGAACGTACAAACTCCGTACAGACAGCACCCGTAGTCAGGATTTTTGCTGACCATATGTTTGCTAACAATCCTTCTGAAACATCGTGGCACATTTTATTTGACTTGACAGAGGTTTAGTTGTAGTCAGGAGACACAAGAGAGACTGCAGATGCTGGAATCTTGAGCAAAACATATTATGCTGGGGAAACTCTGAGAGTCAGGGAGAAAATAGACAGGTGACGTCTTGGGTCAGGTTTTAACAGTGACCACTTCAGGTTATGAACAGTGGGCAAAATATCATTTTTCAAGCCCATTAAGAATTGCAATATTACCATATTTCAGCTTGAACAATATCATTTTCATTATGCTTACTAAATTCAACATTGTATGGGATGGTAGCTGAGTGTGGCTCTTAGTTTAGTTTCGAGATATAGGGTGGAAACAGGCCCTTCGGCCCACTGAGTCCGCGTCGACCCGTGATCCCCGCACACTGACACTAACCGACACACACACTAGGGGCAATTTACAATTTTACCAAGCCAATTAACCTAAAAACCTATGTGTCTTTGGAGTGTGGGAGGAAACCGGAGCCAGCACCCGTCATAGGTCGTTGCAGGTCGCTGAAAATCTTCAACAATTTGAAAATCCAGAAAGACGCTACGAGTCGTCTCCTCAGTGCGACTGAGGAGACGACTCACGGCCATACAGGCGACACCTTGGTGACAGGCCGCGCGGTGAAGCCTGTACGGTCGTGAGTAGTCGCCCAAAGAGTTGTCCGTATCTTTGTTCTGTTCGCCGCTGGATTTTCAACATGTTGAAAATTTTCGGCGACCTGCTGCGACTGTGACGGATGCCGGCAAGTCGCGTAATCGCGTAAGTGGGACAGGCCTATAAGGCAGCAACTCTCCCACTGCGCCACCATGCACCCCCGAGTTGACTTCATTCCTGCCAATGTGAAAAATATTGACTAATGTTTTCAGGTTGTTAAGCAAATAGACTATTTCCCATAAATGCGTCTGTTACCAACTTGAGCAATTTCACCCTGAAATATGAATCCATCTCATTGAAAACTGGAATTGCAGCAGCAGTTCCCACAGCATTCGACTGGCCATAATTAGCCTGGGCAATAGGAAGCAAATTCAAAGCTGACCACTGCTGCTCCATCATGACCCCAGTCACAATAGCCACTGTTTACAGTCCCCTTCATTAACAGTGAAGCCCTCTGGAGTGTCTCATCGCCACACAGCCTTGTGTATAAAGCACCTTCTGTTCAGACTCTGGAGTCAGACTGGATGGGGCTGCTGCTTACAAGGGCCCTGCGATAGTAAACCGATGATCCCCAGCCCACAACAATAAAGGCCTTATCTGTGAACAAAATTATCGTGCATCTGGAATTTGAATGTGTTTCGTCTATTGAACATTGTGAACGAATGCGTTCCTCTATAAAAATCTGAAAGGAACAATGTTGTCCCGCAAAGGCAGAATATTTCAAAAGGTCGGATGGGGGGCAGCTGACAGTAAATGACTCGGTCAATATGATTCCCGGTTGTTCCGCAAGGAATGATTCTTCTCTAGCAACACCTACTTTGCTAGTACCTAGTAGTAGTAGCAGTAGGCCCCACCTCGGTCATGACAGGCCCTGGTCGGATGCAAGCCTGGGCGATCGATGTCATATAGAGGACAGGCTGTTGCCCATGCAGCACGTCCCCCCTCTCCACGTCGCTGATCGATCCAAAGGAACAGCAGGGCCGTTACAGTTTGGCACCAGCGCTGTCGCAGGAGCTGCCAGAGCGAGGTTGTAGACAACGACGAACTGCCTTAGGGGCTCCGACTCCTGATTTTCTTGATGTGGAGAGGATGTTATCACGTGAGGGAGAGTCTAGGAGAGTTGTGGCCTCAGAATGAAAGGACGTTCCTTTGGGAAGATGGGGAGGAATTTCGTTAGTCAGAAGGTGATGAATCTGTGGAATTCATTGCCACAGAAGGCTGTGGAGGCCAAGTCAAGGTTTAAGGCAGAGACAGATAGATTCTTGATTAGTACGGGTGTCAGGGGTTATGGGGAGAAGGGGGCTAGGCGGGAGAGATAGACCAGCCATGATTGAATGTTGGACTAGATGGGCCGAATGGCCAAATTCTGCTCCTATCACTTGTGAGCATATTTTGAACAGGAATTTGTGAATCTTTGAGCGGGGAAGTAGTGTTAGCCTGAGGGTCTGCTTCTAGTCACAGCTATATAAGATCTATTGCAACTAATACAAGGATGATTTTGAATGTAACTGCGCCTATAGATCATTGCGATCAAAGTGATGTGATGGTAAAATGCCATTGTCTGGAAGTAGATGGGGCTTTGAACATGAGATTTCAAATCACTCCGTTGATTTAGAAACCTGTTGCCTGGTCATCTGGAGGTGAATCCAGTTTGATTTCAATAGACAATAGACAATAGACAATAGGTGCAGGAGTAGGCCATTCGGCCCTTCGAGCCAGCATGGCCATTCAATGTGATCATGGCTGATCATCCAACAGTAATGGATGGGATTTATATAGTGCCTTTCTAATACTCAAGGCGCTTTACATCGCATTATTCATTCACTCCTCAGTCACACTCGGTGGTGGTAAGCTACTTCTGTAGCCACAGCTGCCCTGGGGCAGACTGACGGAAGCGTGGCTGCCAATCTGCGCCTACGGCCCCTCCGACCACCACCAATCACTCACACACATTCACACACAGGCAAAGGTGGGTGAAGTGTCTTGCCCAAGGACACAACGACAGTATGCACTCCAAGCGGGATTCGAACCGGCTACCTTCCGATTGCCAGCCGAACACTTAGCCCATTGTGCCATCTGTCGTCCCACCTTCTCTCCATATCCCCTGATCCCTTTAGCCACAAGGGTCACATCTTAAATATAGCCAAAGAACTGGCCTCAACTACCTTCTGTGGCAGAGAGTTCCAGAGATTCACCACTCTCTGTGTGAAAAATGTTTTTCTCATCTCAGTCCTAAAAGACTTCCCCCTTATCCTTAAACTGTGTGACCCCTTGTTCTGGACTCCCCCAACATCCACAATCAGTACCCCGTTCAATGGACAAGAAGTCCTAGAGGGTGGGCTAAATTGTGCCCATTAATTCCATCGATTGAGAGTGAAAACAAGAAAACAAATCATCATATGCATTTTTACATTTAAGAAAGAACTGCAGATGCTGGAAAAATCGAACGTAGAAAAAATGCTGGAGAAACTCAGTGGGTGAGGCAGCATCTATGGAGCGAAGGAATAGGTGAGGTTTCGGGTCAAGACTCTTCTCCACACATTTTTACCAGCAGTTTGGACAGACTGTCCACAGACACCAGAGAGGCTTAAATCCAATTATCAATATGAATGTGCTTTTAAAATTATTAGTTCACTTCTCTGAAATGCCTTTGGATGTTTAGTTTTGTTTAGTTTGGCTTATTGCCACATATACTGAGGTGCAGTTGATTCCTGGGATGTCAGGACTTTCATATGAAGAAAGACTGGATAGACTTGGCTTATACTCGTTAGAATTTAGGAGATTGAGAGGGGATCTTATAGAAACGTACAAAATTCTTATGGGGTTGGACAGGCTAGATGCAGGAATATTGTTCCCGATGTTGGGGAAGTCCAGGACAAGGGGTCACAGCTTAAGGATAAGGGGGAAATCCTTTAGGACCGAGATGAGAAGAAACTTTTTCACACAGAGAGTGGCGAATCTCTGGAACTCTCTGCCACAGAGGGTAGTTGAGGCCAGTTCATTGGCTATATTTAAGAGGGAGTTAGATGTGGCCCTTGTGGCTAAAGGGATCAGGGGGTATGGAGCGAAGGCAGGGATGGGATACTGAGTTGGATGATCAGCCATGATCATATTGAATGGCGGTGCAGGCTCGAAGGGCCGAATGGCCTACTCCTGCACCTATTTTCTATGTATCTATGCATCTATGCAGTTGCATGCTAGCCAGTCAGCGGAAGGACTATACATGATTACGTTCGAGCCATTTACAGTGTTTAGATACATGATAAGGAAATAACGTTTAGTGCAAGGTAAAGCCAGCCAAGTCCGATCAAGGATAGTCCCGTGGGTCACCAATGAGGTAGATAGTAGTTCAGCACTGCTCTCTGGTTGTGGTAGGATGATTCAGTTCCCTGATAACAGCTGGGAGGAAACTGTCCTTGAATCTGGAGGTGTGCGTTTTCACACTTCTGTACCTCTTGCCCGATGGGAGAGGGGAGAAGAGGGAGTGGCCGGGGTTGAGACTGGTCCTTGATTTATGCTGCTGGCCTTGCCGAGGCAGCGTGAGGTGTAGATGGAGCCAATGGAAAGGAGGTACAGCAGCAGCATTTATGGAGCGAAGGAAATAGGCAACGTTTCGGCCCGAAACCCTTCCGGGTTTCGGCCCGAAACGTTGCCTATTTCCTTCAGGGTTTCGGCCCGAAACGTTGCCTATTTCCTTCGCTCCATAGACGCTGCTGCACCCGCTGAGTTTCTCCAGCATTTTTGTGTACCATCGATTTTCCAGCATCTGCAGTTCCTTCTTAAACACAATGGAAGGGAGGTTGGTTTGTGTGATGGTCTGGGCTGCGTCCACAACATTGTTATCAGAAACTTATTGTTCAAGGACCTTCAGCAGCAGGGAATGGACAATGGACCACCGCGGCAGGGCTGGGCCTCAGGAGGCAATGCCTGTTGCCCAGTCACCACCAGTCGGCCTCATTGGATCAGTCTGAAGAAGCCAAAACACCGCCCATTCCTTCTCTCCAGAGAGGCTGCCTGACCCGCTGAGTTACTCCAGCGTTGGTTCTGTGTCCATCGCTGGCATCATTGGGCAGTTTGGCAGCAGGACCGCAAGGTGCAACAGTCCCACAACGCGACTGAACAGTAAATACACACAGAGGGACAAAACCGAATGGGCAAGCAGTGTATTATCTTGTTTTAAATGTTCTCGTCCTGGCCATACAAAGTGAATCTCTGCAGCCTGTGGGCTTGAACATTGAATTCTCCCAATTTTGTTATAATAATAACAATAAATTTTATTTATGGGCGCCTTTAAAGAGTCTCAAGGACACCTTACAAAAATTGAGCAGGTAGAGGAAAAACATGTAAGGGGAATGAAATAAATAGTAGAGACATGACTAGTACACAAAGTAAAGACAGAATTCAATACAAAACAAAATATGAGGCAATTAATGCACAGATGAAAAGGGACGGGGACGTGGGGCTAAGTTATGTTAGCCCTTGCTGTCTCCTCCCCTTCCTTAGCCCTCGGGCTGTCTCCTCCCATCCTCCCATCCCCCAGCCCCCTTTTTCCTTCCTTCTCCCCGCCACCCCCTATCAGTCTGAAGAGGGGTTTCGGCCCGAAACGTTGCCTATTTCCTTCGCTCCATAGATGCTGCTGCACCCACTGTACCTAAAGCAAATCTCTCGTTTGTTTCGACTGTGGCAGTTGCGTGACCTGAATGTACACAGAAGCCTTCCTCTCATCAGCAACATCTCAGACAATTCCCTCCCACTGCTTATTTGCAGGTCATTTAATTAAGACAGCGAATAACAATGGCCTTGGCATCGATCCCCGCAGGCCAGCTCTGTTAGCAAGTCCTGAAGCAAATCTCAGTAATTAATAACTACAGCTTGCCTCTGTGTATGCCACCTATTCTTAATCCAGTCTAGTGACCTCCCACCAGTTCCAGAAGATCCGATCTCGCACAGTAGCTGCATGTGAGTTACCTTATCAAAGCGCTTCTGAACATCCACGTGAAACTCTCCCCGCTCTTGCGTTCATTAGGCACTTCGCTTCACAACTTCTCTGCCGTCTTGACTCGGGCTGGAAGTGAGACGATGGGTCCATCTCTCCCCAGCTGTGGCTTATCATCTTTTCTGCAAATTGAAACTCAATATGAATCCTTGCGCTCCACAATCAACAAGCTTAACACAAATGTGGAATCGCTTTGAATATCTCATTAGTGTACCATCACTCTGTCTGCGCCAACAGCTCATTTTGATTTGAGTAGGAAGGAATCGCAGATGCTGGTTTAAACCAAAGATAGACACAAAAAGCTGGAGTAGCTCAGCGGGTCAGACAGCATCTCTGGAGAAGAGGAATCCATAGGATTTGAGTAAAGGAGTAGGGAGGTTCTACTGCAGGGCCTTGGTGAGACCACACCTGGAGTATTGCATACAGTTTTGGTCTCCTAATCTGAGGAAAGACATTCTTGCCATGGAGGGAGTACAGAGAAGGTTCACCAGACTGATTTCTGGGATGGCAGGACTTTCATATGAAGAAAGACTGGATAGATTTGGCTTGTACTCGCTAGAATTTAGAAGATTGAGGGGGGATCTTATAGAAACTTACAAAATTCTTAAGGGGTTGGACAGGCTAGATGCAGGAAGATTATTCCCGATGTTGGGGAAGTCCAGAACAAGGGGTCACAGTTTAAGGATAAGAGGGAAATCTTTTAGGACCGAGATGAGATCATTTTTCACACAGAGAGTGGTGAATCTGTGGAATTCTCTGCCACAGAAGGTAGTTGAGGCCAGTTCATTGGCTATATTTAAGAGGGAGTTAGATGTGGCCCTTGTGGCTAAAGGGATCAGGGGGTATGGAGAGAAGGCAGGTATGGGATATTGATTTGGATGATCAGCCATGATCAGATTGAATGGCGGTGCAGGCTCGAAGGGCCTACTCCTCCACCTATTTTCTATGTTTCTATGTTTCTATGAATAGGTGGCGTTTCGGGCCAAGGCTTTCTTTAGTCAAAGGGTGGTGAATCTATGGGATTGTTTGCCACAGAAAGCTGTGGTGGCCAAGCCAATGGATATATTTGAGGCCGAGATAGATAGATTCTTGATTAGTATGGGTTTCAGGGGTTATGGGGAGAAGGCAGGAGAATAGAGTTAAGAGGGAGAGACAGATCAGCCATGATTGAATGGCAGAGTGGACTTGATGGGCCGAATGGCCTAATTCTGCTCCTATCACTTATGACCTTTTGACCTTATAAATGTGGGAGGACATGCAGGCTGTTTTACAACACGGTCAGAACTTTAACACAAGAGAAATGCTCGGATGAACTAAAGTTGGGCCTCAGTTCTTGGAAGACATGGAGGGCCTTACTGATAGGGAACATATAATTGCTCCCTTGTCCAATTGTGTTCACTCTGGGAACTGAGTTTAACCCAGGCCCTCATTTATGAAACAATGCAGTGAAATAATTTAAAAATTGGATGCATTGGAAACGTCTGGCAGGTTCTTTAAAGATTACCTCATGGAATTTTGTGTGTTTTTATTTGCTCTGAACTATAAGATATATTAAAATGTAAAAGCTTTTGACAAGTGGTCATTAAGCTGTGCTGCTCTACTCGACAGCATTGTCCTTCAGCAAAATGCCGACCTGAATGAGGGCGCTCTAAACATTGGCACATGCACTCACCAACGTTATGCTGAGGGAACTCAATTCACTTTTAGTTTCATGTTAGATTTCTCGAACTTCAAGTCACCCTTGCTTTCTCTCTCTCTCCGTCCCTCCCCCGCCCGAGATCGCCGACTAGTTTACAATCGAGCCGTTTACACTGTACAGATACATGGTAAGGGAATAACGTTCAGTGCAAGGTAAAGCCGGCCAAGTCCGATCAAGGATAGTCCGAGTGTTCAAGAAAGAACTGCAGATGCTGGAAAAATCGAAGGGAGACAAAAATGCTGGAGAAACTCAGCAGGTGAGGCAGCATCCACGGAGAGAATGAATAGGCGACGTTTCGAGACTCGGGTCTGAAGACGGGTCTCGACCTGAAACAGGGGAGAGTGAGTCTAGAGATATGGATGGGTAAGGTGTGAAAACAACAGATCGAAGCAGGGAAATGTAGAATGGTTCATTGTTAGTGACAGAATCAAGGACAAGCCGCACCCTGGCCACTCCCTCTTCTCCCCTCTCCCATCAGGCAGTTTCTTCGAAGAAGGGTCTCGATCAGAAACGTCACCTATTCCTTCGCTCCATAGATGCTGCCTCACCCACTGAGTTCCTCCAGCATTTTTGTCTACCTTCGAAAGAGGATATTTAGTCATTGTGCTTAAATTGTATCCCCTTTCACTGTTCTTTCTCAAAGCACTGACATTTTCGTCTCCTATTTTAATATATTTCCAGTTTCCATTTTGTCTTAGTTACCCTCTGTATAGGAGTTACCATGAAGCAAGCTGGACTCTCCGGCATCAACTGTAACTTCCTTCAGGCTGTTGCAAGGACAGACACAACTCATTTTAGCCACAGCAGATAATGTGATGTTTTTTTAAAAGGCAGTTTAATTCAAAAATGGCCTTATTGCGCAGATGTCAATGAGTTATAGCTGTCAGGGTATGAATCATATATTTCATTAAATCATCTGTGCTTTAAATATTTTGAGTTCATGAAATATCTGGACTGCTTTTTATTGTTTAATCTGAGCTTGATGTGGTGAGAGGGAAATCAGAGTGTCAGCCATGCAGCCGAATGCATTAAACCGTGAAGCAAGGCTTTGGGCCTAACCTATTGGGCCTGTGGTTATGCTGCATGCAAGCCTCCACCATCTTATTCATCTGACCCGCAAACATAACCAGAACCTTGCTCCCTCCTGTGTTCAACTGGCTGTCCCTTAAGTGCATCTTTGCTAGTTCGTTTAGCTCAGTTTTAGAAATACAGCGTGGAAACAGGCCCTTCGGCCCACCGAGCCCACGTCGACCAGCGATCTCCACCACACATTGACACACGTCAACACTTTACAATTTTACAATTTTAAATTTTACGATTTCATCACGCCAATTAGCCTGTAAACCGCGGAAAACCCACGCAGGTGGCGGGGAGAACGTATAAACTCCGTACAGACAGCACCCGTAGTCAGGATGGAACCCGGGTCTCAGGCAGCAACTCCACCGCTGCTCCACCGTGCATCCCCACCGGGTTATTTTAGCTACTTCTTGCGATTAGGGGTTGCACATACATGCGGTTTCAAACTTCTATGCCTTTTGCCTGATGGGAGAGGGGAGTAGAAGGAGTGGCCAGGGTGTGGCAAGTCCTTGATTATGCTGCTGGCCTTTACAGTGTATAGATAATGTGCAGTGTATAGATACATGATAAGGGAATAACATTTATGACGCATGGAAGTGCAGGTTATAGAGGGATATGGATCAATGGCAGGCAGGTGAGAGCAGTTTAACTCAGCATCATGTCCAACACGGACATTGTGGGCCGAAGGGCCCGTTCCAGCGCAGTCCGTCCGGTTGTGTGTTGTATGGTCAGGAAGCCACACTTCAGCTGAACACCAGCCCGTTGAACCCTCGGTTAAATTTGATAGGACTTGGGGAAGCTTTATTCAATATTTTCACACGATATAAATTGTTCCCTCTCCAGCCGTTATAATAATTTTCTTACCCTTATACGCTGGAACGGATTTGGCTACAAACAGGGGTATAACTTGTAGAAATTCTTGGCGATCCAAACTCTGTTTTTTTTTGTTTTTTTTTGCTTATTCCAGTTTTGGGGGTTTTGTTTTTCTCTTTTTTCTCATTTTTTTGTTTTTCTTTTTATCTTTTTGTTTTTATATATACACAAGTTCTCTTTTAACCATTTAACTCTATTTACATAGAGACCGGGAGGTCTATACCCGATGTGTATTTTGACACATACTTAGGTTACACTTGTAATCCTGATTAAAGAATATGTGAAGGTTCACAAAAAAGCTGGAGAAACTCAGCGGGTGCAGCAGCATCTATGGAGCAAAGGAAAAAGGCAACGATTCGGGTCGAAACCCTTCTTCAGACATAAAAAGCTACTGCTTGCCATATTGCGGAGGTCTAGAGCGGGCAACCCGGTGAAGGTCAGTCGCCTCCTGGAGGCATGTTTGTGCAGACTCCTCGTTGATGAATTTATGCTGACAGAAGAGGATATTTACTCGTCCTGATTCTTTACCAGCGCCTGCCACAGTGACTCCTCTATGAAATGTAGCTAGCCTTATTGATAGACACAAAATGCTGGAGTAACTCAGCGGGACAGGCAGCATCTCTGGAGAGAAGGAATGGGCGACATTTCGGGTCGTGACTGAAGAAGTGTCTCGACCCAAAACGTCATCCCATTCCTTTTCTCCAGAGATGCTGATTACTCCAGCTTTTGTGTCTATCTTCGGTGTAAACCAGCATCTGCAGTTCCTTCCTTCACTGTGTGTCTCCCCGATCTGTTCCTCTGATGATTTTATACACCTTTATAAGATCATCCCTCATCGACCCTGAAGTGTCTCGACCCGAAACGTCACCTATTCCTTTTCTCCAGAGATGCTGCCTGAGCCGCTGAGTTACTCCAGCTTTTGGTGTCTGTCTTCAGTTTCCCACACAAAAAACTGCAAACCCAGGATTCGGGTCGAGACGGGTCGGATCTGAAGAAGGGTCTCGACATGAAACATCACCCCATTCCGTCTCTCCAGAGATGCTGCCTGTCCCGCTGAGTTACTCCAGCATCTTGGGCCTACCTCCAAGATGCGCGTCCTCCTCCAGTAAGTCCTCCTCCAGTCCTCCTCCCCTCCTCCTTAGAATAAAGGGGAGGTCATTTAAGACTGAGGTGAGAAAAAACCTTTTCACCCAGAGAGTTGTAAATTTATGGAATTCCCTGCCACAGAGGGCAGTGGAGGCCAAGTCACTGGATGGATTTAAGAGAGAGTTAGATAGAGCTCTCGGGGCTAGTGGAGTCAAGGGATATGGGGAGAAGGCAGGCACGGGTTATTGATAGGGGACGATCAGCCATGATCACAATGAATGGCGGTGCTGGCTCAAAGGGCCGAATGGCCTCCTCCTGCACCTATTTTCTATGTAACATAATCTTGCGCATCTCTCATTTCCCATCCCTCTACGTTTTGGCCACCGCGCCTTCAGATGCCTGGCCTCTGAGCTCCGGATTTCAACTCCCTAAACCATTCTCTGGCTTTCTCCCTTCAGCTGCTCTTCAAAAATACAATCATCAGTCTGAGGAAGGGTTTCGGCCCGAAACGTTACCTATCTCCTTCGCTCCATAGATGCTGCTGCACCCGCTGAGTTTCTCCAGCATTTTTGTGTACCTTCAAAAATATAACACCATAATGCCTCCGTTTGGTGTTTCTCCAGAGTGCATTGGGACATATTTCGACATCAAAGCTGCCGCATGGATCCAAGATTTTGCCAAATAGTCTGCCGATTCTCTTGCCAAACGCGCTGGCTGAGACATCAGAAGGCGACTGCTGTTCTAAGCACCGTCAAAAGTCAGCACCAAGAGGCTCGTTCACAAAATATTACAAATCAGACCTCTTAAATATAGTTTATTTTGTGATCTTTAATATATTTTTTTCGATCTTTGTTCTTGAATCTTTGTGCATCTTGTATCATCAAAGACCCACACCATCCTGGCCACACACTCATCTCCCTGCTACCTTCAGGTAGAAGGTACAGGAGCCTGAAGACTGCAACAACCAGGTTCAGGAATAGCTACTTCCCCACAGCCATCAGGCTATTAAACATGGCTCGGACAAAACTCTGATTATTAATAACCCATTATCTGTTATTTGTACTTTATCAGTTTATTTATTCATGTGTGTATATATTTATATTATGGTATATGGACACACTGATCTGTTCTGTAGTAAATGCCTACTATGTTCTGTGTGCTGAAGCAAAGCAAGAATTTCATTGTCCTATACAGGGACACATGACAATAAACTCACTTGAACTTGAACTTGATCTTCCTTGCCAGGCACTGCTGTACTGAATGCCGGAAACAGAGTGACTCTTGTGTACTTCTTCAGAGCAATCTATTATTCACAAGTTCATAAGTTGTGCTGGGATGACAGATGGCACAATGGGCTAAGTGTTCGGCTGGCAACCGGAAGGTAGCCGGTTCGAATCCCGCTTGGAGTGCATACTGTCGTTGTGTCCTTGGGCAAGACACTTCACCCACCTTTGCCTGTGTGTGAATGTGTGTGAGTGATTGGTGGTGGTCGGAGGGGCCGTAGGCGCAGATTGGCAGCCACGCTTCCGTCAGTCTGCCCCAGGGCAGCTGTGGCTACAGAAGTAGCTTACCACCACCGAGTGTGACTGAGGAGTGAATGAATAATGCGATGTAAAGCGCCTTGAGTATTAGAAAGGCGCTATATAAATCCCATCCATTATTATTATTATTATCCCTCTTAATCCCATTCTCCTGCCTTCTCTCCATAACCCCTGATTCCCATACTAATCAAGAATCTATCTAGCTCTGCCTTAAAAATATCCATTGACTTGGCCTTCCACAGCCATCTGTGGCAATGAATTCCACTATTCTACACTCTTGTACTTAAGTATGATTGTATCATGTATAGTAAGGTTGTTACTAAACTATGCAAAAAAGGAATTTCACTATACGTCGGTTTAAACGGCAATAAAGACCCATTGAACCATTAAAAATAAATAAATACAAATAAAATAAAAGTTAAAAAAATAAAAGAAATTCCTGAGATGAGGTGGCAGGGTGGCACAGCAGTGGAGTTGCTGCCTCACAGCGCCAGAGATCCGGGGTCGATCCTGACTAATGCCCCTGTCCCACTTAGGAAACCTGAACGGAAACTTCTGGAGACTTTGCGCCCCACCCAAGGTTTCCGTGCGGTTGCCGGAGGTTGCAGGAGGTTGCAGGTAGTGGAAGCAGGTAGGAAGGCAAGGCAAGGCAACTTTATTTATATAGCACATTTCATACACGAGGCAGACTCAAAGTGCTTCACATAAAAACATGTCATACAATAAATGAAATAATAAAATGAAATAAAATAGAAGAACTAAAAGAAAAGAAAAACAAAATTAAAAATGCATTATAAAAAGTGCAAAAGTTAAAAGTGCAATGTAGTTAAGATTTAGCTGAAAGCTAAAGTAAACATAAAAGTTTTCAGTCTTGTTTTAAAAGTGGTCAAAGTTGAGGCAAGTCTTAAATCTTCAGGAAGTTTATTCCAGCTATTTGTTGCATAGTAACTAAATCCTGCTTTCCCATGTTTTGTATTTACTCTGGGAATCACTAGCAGATTGGTTTCAGAAGATCTTAGCGGTCTAGAAGGCTTATATAGTGGAAGCATGTCAGTGATATACTTTGGCCCTAAACCATGTAGTGATTTATAGGTGAGCAGCAGGATTTTAAAATCAATTCTCTGACATACAGGGAGCCAATGTAAGGATTTAAGAATTGGTGTGATATGCTCAAATTTTTTGGTCTTTGTTAGAACTCTAGCAACAGCGTTCTGAACAAGCTGTAGCTGCCTGACAGTTTTTTTTGGAAGACCTGCAAGGAGACCGTTGCAATAATCTAGCCTACTATTAATAAAGGCATGTACAAGTTTTTCTAAATCATGAGCTGACATGAGTCCTCTTAATCTTGCTATGTTTTTGAGGTGATAGTAGGCCGATTTTGTTACTGATTTGATGTGACTGTCGAAATTTAAATCTGAATTTAAGGAAGACTGACAATAACCTCCAGGAACCGCACGGAATCCTTGGGTGGGGCGCAAAGTCTCCAGAGGTTTCCGTTCAGGTTTCCTAAGTGGGACAGGGGCATTAGGCTGCTGCCTGTACGGAGTTTATACTTTCTCCCCGTGACCTGCGTGGGGTTTCTCCGGCTGCTCCAGCTGCCTCCCTCACTCCCAAGACGTTCCAGTTAGAGTCATAGAGTCATCGAGCGATACAGTGTGGAAACAGGCCCTTCGGCCCAACTCGCCCACACTGGCCAACAATGTCCCAGCTACCCTAGTCCCACTTGCCTGCGCTTGGTCCATAACCCTCCAAACCTGTCCTATCCATGTACCTGTCCAACTGTTTATGAAACGATGGGATAGTCCCAGCCTCAACTACCTCCTCCAGCAGCTTGTTCCATACACCCACCACCCTCTGTGTGAAAAAGTTACCTCTCAGATTCCTATTAAATCTTTTCCCGTTCACCTTGAACCTGTGTCCTCTGGTCCTTGATTTCCTCGATCATGAAGGAGAGTTCCAGTGACCGAAGGACCTAGGATGTCGACCATGCTGCGAGCTTGAGTCGAGAGTAAACTCTTCTAAACTCCCAAATTAGGTCGCCGCAGTGGGACAGGCCCTTTAGTCTGATAGTGTGTAGGATAGCGGTAGTGTGCGCTGATCGCTGGTTAGCACGGATTTGGTGGGCCGAAGGGCCTGTTACCATGCTGTATCTCTATAAAGTCTAATGTCTAATGTCTGGAGTAGACTTTAAGAGAATGATGGGATATGGAATTTGTGCAGGAAGCGATGCTGGAGTTAGTTTAAACAGCCATGAACTTACTGAAGGAGGGTGTGGACTCAAGGGGCCAAACTGTCAAGGGCCTGTCCCACGAGCATGCGACTGCATGCGGCAAGCGCGACCAAACCGGAAGCGGGGGCCGCGCGGAGGTCGATTTGATCCCGTACGAGTTGACGTGAAGTTCGAGCGAAGTCCGCGGGAAGTTCGCGCGTACGCCCGTCGAGGCGGTGCGTACGGCCTCAATGCGGCTGTGGGCCTGCAGCCCATTGCCGCGCGGAATTTGAATTGAATTGAATTGAATTGAATCCTTTATTTGTCATTCAGACCTTTCGGTCTGAACGAAATGCTGTTGCCTGCAGCCATACATGTAATAATAACAAAACACAATAAACACAAATTAACATCTACCACAGTGAGTTCACCAAACACCTCCTCACTGTGATGGAGGCAAAAGTCTTAGAGTTACTGTCTCTTCCCTCCTCTTCTCCCTCTGTGCCGAGGCGATACCCCACCGGGCGATGATAAATCAGTCCCGCGGTTCAAGCTCCGCGGCCCGGGGGTGGTCGAAGCTGCCCGCAGCTGTTGCAACGGGTGCTCCGGAAAACAGGCACCAGCCTGTGACCTGCGAGCTCCCGACATTGTCCTCCACTGGCCCGCGGCCGAGCCCCGGATCCAGGTCGCCGCCGCCAGAACGCCGCCTCAGCACCGTCTCCGCCCCGCACCGGGCCGCCCACAAGGCAGCGTCTCAGCCCCGCACCGGGCTGCCCCCACGAGAGCACCTTCCAGCCGGGAGCCGGTCCGCCCTCACCGGAGCGCCTTCCAGCCGATAGCCAGGCCACCCACACGGCAGCGTCTCAGCCCCGCACCGGGCTGCTCACACGGGAGCACCTTCCAGCCGGGAGCCGGTCCGCCCACAAGGCAGCGTCTCAGCCCCGCACCGGGCTGCTCACACGGGAGCGCCTTCCAGCCAGTAGCCGTGCCGCTCACACAGGAGTGTCTCAGCCCCGCGCCGTCCGCCCTCACCGGAGCGCCGAGTCGTGCCGCTACCCGGACGTCGCCACAGCTCGAAGACGGCCAGCCTCGCGTTGGTGAGTCCTGGCTGGCTCTACCTCCGGACCCTCGAGGTCGGTCGCAGGTTGGAGGCCGCCAGCTCCGCCTTTGGGCCTCAGCGCAGACGGGGGAAGAGAAGGGGGATACGACAAAAAGTCGCATTCCCCCGAAGGGAGAGACAGAAAGCTCTGTTTCACCCTCCCCCCACACACATAACACCACCTAATAACCAAAAGAATTACTAAACTAGACAAAAAAAACAACACAAAAAGTAAAAACAGACAGACTGCAGGCGAGCCGCAGCTGTATCACAGCGCCGCCACTTCTGGACAGTGTCAGTTTTTCGGAGCCCCGCGCGATGTCGGGACCAGCTCCGCACAACTCCATACGGCTCCGCGATCGAAGTGGGACCGGCCCCGCGAGGCCGTACTGCTCAAGTGACCACGTTAGGTCGCGCTTGCCGCATGCTCGTGGGACAGCCCTTCAAGTCTTGCTTGCCTACTTGTACATACTCAGCAACCAGCCTCTATTTCTTCTGCTCTTACTACCACTGTTTCATCCTGATTGGCAAACACTGATGCTTTTGGACTACACTCAAAAGATTTGATTGTAGTTAGCATCGTGAATATGATTCAATACTGTATAAATATTCAAAGTTAATTATCCCTGGATTTGTGGGAATGATTTAATAGCTCGTTGACGCTGGCTTGTGTGGAATGGACACATGGGATCGAAGCTTAGATGCATTTATCACAACTGCCAGGATTGTTCCTGAAACAATGACTGAGTTTGAAGTGTCGTAGTCCATTGTTACACAATCTGTAACAACTCTGAATAGCAGTATCTGAAAGAAACATACCAGATAGGAACTGTAGAAGCTGGTTTACCAAAATGGACACAAAGTGCTGGGGTAACTCAGCGGCTCAGGCAGCATCTCTGGAGAACGTGGATGGGGTGACGTTTTGGGTCAGGGCCTTTCTTCAGACTGATTGTTGGGGAAGGGGGGAGGAAGGCTGGAAGAGAGGAGAGCAGGACAATAGGTCAACACAGGGGAGGGAGGGAGGGAGGGAGGGGTTGATAGGCAGATGGTTGGTCAAAGGCCAGAGATAAGAAAAACAGGTGTGAGACAAAGCGATTGAAGAGTATTGAATTGTGAAGCCAGAGGATGGGATGCATTGTTGTTTCATTTGGTGGTGTTGATTGAAGAAGGAGCATGGGGCAAGCCACCCCAACGTCTCCCATTCCTTCTCGGCAGAAATGCTGCCTGTCCCGCTGAGTTCCTCCAAAATTTTGTGTTTATCTTTGGTGTAAGCCACCATCTGCAGTTCCTTCCGACACATTTAGTCCGCTCCACTGCGGAGTCTCCTCAAGGTGCGCCTGCTTTGGAGAAGTTCTCCTCCTCTCTCCGACGAGGGTTCTGCGACACCCTCTCTCAAGATTCAAGATTCAAGAGAGTTTATTGTCCGCCCTCGGGCTCCTCCTCCTCCTCCCCTTTTCCTTCCTTCTCCCCCCCACCCCCCATCAGTCTGAAGAAGGGTTTCGGCCCGAAACGTCGCCTATTTCCTTCGCTCCATAGATGCTGCTGTACCCGCTGAGTTTCTCCAGCAATTTTGTGTACCTTCGATCTTCCAGCATCTGCAGTTCCTTCTTGAACACAAGTTTAATAGCCTGATGGCTTTGGGGAAGTAGCTATTCCTGAACCTGGACTTTGAAGTCTTCAGGCTCCTGTACCTTCTACCTGAAGGTAGCAGGGAGATGAGTGTGTGGCCAGGATGGTGTGGGTCCTTAATAATACTGTTAGCCTTTTTGAGGCAGCGACTGCGATAGATCCTCTCGATGGAAGGGAGGTCAGAGCCGATGATAGACTCGCCGCTCCCCCTCTGTGGTTCCTCCTTCTCTCCAGCTCCACTGCCACGTTTTCCTCATTGTCATTGTCCCCTCAGCCAACAATGAACCATTCTACATTTCCTCGACATCATCTGCTTTGATCTGTCATTTTCACATCTTACCCTTCCATATCTCTAGTTTCTCTCTCCCCTGGACTCTCATTGTGAAGTAGAGTCTCGATCTGAAACGGCACCCATTCTTTCTCTCCGGAGATGCTGGAGTTACTCCCGCTTTCTGTGTCTATCTAGACCTTCTCCTTAGGCCCCCTTCGGTCGTGGCTGACCATGGGTGTCTCCAGGGTTGGAGGAGGCCTGTGCGTGACTTTGCTTAACGTGGGGAGACTGGTGCCCCACAGACGGCCACCCCACGGTCCTTGACAGATCTGGGTCAGGATCCAGTGGCATGGAGTCTAAGACGACAGGAGACCCTTTTCTGCTGCGGCCTTCATCCGCCTTCCCGGCCGTTGTGACTGTGAAGGTCCACTAAGGTCAGCCATTGTCCTCCGTCTATTCCTCTGTTGAGGTCCTGGTTGGATTACTCTTTGTCAGGGACCTCCCCCTTGACCTTACCGCCATGGGTGGCCCTACCAGGAGCATCGCTCCAGACGGCATCGCTCACCGGATCTCAGGTCCACACAAGCTTCTCCTCCACGACAAGGTGACAATCCACTATCTAGACCAGCTGACTTGTTTTAGCAGCCTTGATTCTGCGATGGCCATTCATCATTCAGTCTATCCCACTTCACTGAGAGAAGAGATTCCTGGAAAAATAACAAAGGGGTCAATTCTGTTTAAGAAGGAACTGCAGATGCTGGAAAATCGAAGGTAGACAAAAATGCTGGAGAAACTCAGCGGGTGCAGCAGCATCTATGGAGCGAAGGAAATAGGCGACGTTTCGGGTCGAGAGACCCTTCTTCAGACTGATGGGGTCACTTCTTATTTTTAATCAGTCTGAAGAAGGGTTTCGGCCCGAAACGTCGCCTATTTCCTTCGCTCCATAGATGCTGCTGCACCCGCTGAGTTTCTCCAGCATTTTTGTCTACCTTCGATTTTCCAGCATCTGCAGTTCCTTCTTAGACTCTTATTTTTCATAACTGGATTCCTGAACTGTATAGAAATACAAGATGGATTTTTGAAAGTTGACCAACTGTGACAACTTTCGTTGTCATTTGGAAGAAGAAATAACATCTTGGTCTTCCCAGTGTTGTGAAATAATTACGGTGTTACATTGGACTGTGTTTGTTCTGTAATAATAATTTGAAGAGACGGTAATTTATCATCGCAGAAAAACCTTCCATCGCTCTATACTCTTGCAAAAAGGGGAAGTGTCATAAATAATAACTTCTTGATGTCCTTGGTTATCAAGTCTGACACTTTTATTAATGTTTTAATTCACATTATAGCATTGCTTTCAAATGGATGAACCAGTCTCTGTAGCCCTGAGGCCGCAATCTTGTTCAGTTGGATCTCGGCATCTGACGGAGTGACTGCACTAATTTCATTTTACAAGCCTGCCGCTTCTGTACCTTTAACCCATCAAAGGTCAAGCATAGTGTTTCGGCATTCCATTACCCAGTAAGAGAAGGTTAGCATTTTCATATGCCAAAAATGTTACACATTTTCTGACCTTCACCGACTCTCCTTCTCTTCCCTTTAATGCATTGTGTGTGCACATTACAGCCCTTGCTTGAGATTTATTTTCGACAGCAAGCACGCTTTTAGGATGTTGGGCATGCGTTCGGTGTTTATGTTCCCTCCCATCCCCTCCGCATTTCGTCAACAGTGTAACCTTCTGTTCCTTCTTCTTTGAGTGTTTCTCTGGCTTGCCTTCAAATGCATCTATAAAAAAAATGATTTGCATTTGTGCAGCTCCCTTCGTGACCTCGGTACATCTCCAAACCGCTTTGCAGCTATCGAACGCACCTCTGACGATCAGTCGCTGTTGCAATGCGGAAAATGCAGCAACCTGTCGACGCATGGCAGGGTTCTGTTGACACAAAAAGCTGGAGTAACTCAGCGGGACAGGCAGCATCTCTGGAGAGAAGAAATGGGTGACGTTTCGGGTCGAGACCCTTCTTCAGACTGAGAGTCAGGGGAGAGGGAAAATAAGAGATATAGATGGTGATGTCTATAGACAATAGACAATGGGTGCAGGAGTAGGCCATTCGGCCCTTCTAGCCTGCACCGCCATTCAATATGATCATGGCTGATCATCCAACTCAGTATCCTGCACCTGCCTTCTCTCCATACCCCCTGATCCCTTTAGCCACAAGGGCCACATCTAACTCCCCCTTAAATATAGCCAATGAACTGTGGCCTCAACTACCTTCTGTGGCAGAGAGTTCCAGAGATTCACCACTCTCTGTGTGAAAAATGTTTTCCTCATCTCGGTCCTAAAGGATTTCCCCCTTATCCTTAAACTGTGTGACCCCTTGTCCTGGACTGTCCTGGTACAACTTGGGTGGGGGAGGGACGGAGAGAGAGGTGATGCAAGGGTTACTTAGGGACGACAGATGGCACAATGGGCTAAGTGTTCGGCTGGCAACCGGAAGGTAGCCGGTTCGAATCCCGCTTGGAGTGCATACTGTCGTTGTGTCCTTGGGCAAGACACTTCACCCACCTTTGCCTGTGTGTGAATGTGTGTGAGTGATTGGTGGTGGTCGGAGGGGCCATAGGCGCAGATTGGCAGCCACGCTTCCGTCAGTCTGCCCCAGGGCAGCTGTGGCTACAGAAGTAGCTTACCACCACCGAGTGTGACTGAGGAGTGAATGAATAATGCGATGTAAAGCGCCTTGAGTATTAGAAAGACGCTATATAAATCCCATCCATTATTATTATTATTATTACTTGAAGTTAGAGAAATCAATGTTCATACCACTGGGCTGTAGGCTGCCCAAGCAAAATATGAGGTGCTGTTCGTCCAATTTGTGTTGGGCCCCACTCTGACAGTGGAGGAAGCCTAGACCAGAAGGGTCAGTGTGGGAATGGGAAGGGGAATTAAAGTGTTCAGCAACCGGGAGATCAGGTAGGCCCAGGCGGACTGAGTGGAGGCGATCGTATCCCTTCCCCCGACTCTCAGTCTGAAGAAGGGTCTCGATCCGAAACGTCGCCCATTCCTTGTCTCCAGAGATGCTGTCTGACCCACTGAGTTACTCCAGCTTTTTGTGTCTATCTTCGATTTAAGTTCCTCCCTACACTGGCCCCCGTTGACAGTGGTTTGTTGACCTGCCTTTTTGTGTAGAAAATAATAATAATAATAATGGATGGGATTTATATAGCGCCTTTCTAATACTCAAGGCGCTTTACGTCGCATTATTCATTCACTCCTCAGTCACACTCGGTGGTGGTAAGCTACTTCTGTAGCCACAGCTGCCCTGGGGCAGACTGACGGAAGCGTGGCTGCCATACTGCGCCTACGGCCCCTCCGACCACCACCAATCACTCACACACATTCACACACATTCACACACAGGCAAAGGTGGGTGAAGTGTCTTGCCCAAGGACACAACGACAGTATGCACTCCAAGCGGGATTCGAACCGGCTACCTTCCGGTTGCCAGCCGAACACTTAGCCCATTGTGCCATCTGTCGTCCCGAAAGAACTGTCGTAGGAAAGAACTGCAGATGCTGGTTTAAACGGAAGATACACACAAAATGCTGGAGTAACTCAGCGGGACAGGCAGCATCTCCGGAGAGAAGGAACGGGCGACGTTTCGGGTCAAGATCCTATCTTTTAATTGTTGCTGTGGTAATTATTGGATACAACGCTGAGAAGATTTGCCTTTCAGCTGGTAGTATGAGACTTTTGATTGAGAAGGATTATAGCTTCATTATAAATAAGTGAATAATGAGATAACAAAGGCATGATTTTATATGATAATCTATAGGCAAGTAATAAAAATATCAATTGATTTGAAGGGAAAGAATGGGGAAGACTGGCAAATATAAAAATTAATGATTTAATCACTCCCATATCATGATTTAAAATGGACAGGCCACACTTGAATGAAAATGCAATTTAGGACAATCAATTATTGGTCTATATCAAATAAAATAAAACATAAAATTATAAAAGGACTGGACAAGCTAGATGCAGGAAAAATGTTCCCAATGTTGGGCGAGTCCAGAACCAGGGGCCACACACAGTCTTAGAATAAAGGGGAGGTCATTTAAGACTGAGGTGAGAAAAAACGTTTTCACCCAGAGAGTTGTGAATTTGTGGAATTCCCTGCCACAGAGGGCAGTGGAGGCCAAGTCACTGGATGGATTTAAGAGAGAGTTAGATAGAGCTCTAGGGGCTAGTGGAGTCAAGAGATATGGGGAGAAGGCAGGCACGGGTTATTGATAGGGGACGATCACAATGAATGGCGGTGCTGGCTCGAAGGGCCGAATGGCCTCCTCCTGCACCTATTTTCTATGTTTCTATGTAAAGTGTATGGGATCTGTAAACTCGTCAGTTTATAGATAGATAATGCATCTTTACTCAAAGATGAAATAGCAAAAAATATAGGAAATGAAAGTAAAATGGGCGGCACAGCGCCAGAGACGCGGGTTTGATCCGGTCTACGTTCTCTCCGGGATCTCCGGTTTCTGCGTGGGTTTTCTCCAGGATCTCCCGTTTCCTCCCACACTCCAAAGTCGTACAGGTTTGTCGTTTAATTGGGCTTGGCATAATTATATATTATCCCTGTACATAGAAACATAGGAAATAGGTGCACGAGTAGGCCATTTGGCCCTTCAGGCCAGCACCGCCATTCAATATGTTTAAGAAGGAACTGCAGATGCTGGAAAATCGAAGGTACACAAAAAAGCTGGAGAAACTCAGCGGGTGCAGCAGCATCTATGGAGCGAAGGAAATAGGCAACGTTTCGGGCCGAAACCCAAAAGGGTTTCGGCCCGAAACGTTGCCTATTTCCTTCAGGATTTCGACCCGAAACGTTGCCTATTTCCTTCGCTCCATAGATGCTGCTGCACCCGCTGAGTTTCTCCAGCTTTTTTGTGTACCCACCATTCACTATGATCATGGCTGATCATCCACAATCAGTAACCCCGTTCCTGCTTTCTCCCCATATCCCTTGATTCCGTTAGAGTAAAAGCTAAATCTAACTCTCTCTTGAAACCATCCAGTGAATCGGCCTCCACTGCCTTCAGTGGCAGAGAATTCCACAGATTCACAACTCTGGGTGAAAAAGTTTTTCCTCATCTCAGTCCTAAATTGCCTTCCCCTTATTCTTAAACTGTGTGACCCCTGGTTCTGGACTCCCTCAACATCGGGGAACATTTTCCCTGTCCAATCCCTTAAGAATTTTATGTATTTTATATGTTTCTATAAGATCCAGCGTGGAAACAGGCCCTTCGGCCCAACTTGCCCATGCCGACCCACGTGTCCCAGCTCAGACCCTCGAGTCCTGACAGCATCCTCGTAAAAACAAATTTGGGAATATAATCATTAATATCAGTTGATTGGATCGAATGCCCCCCTCCCCTAAATACCATAGACATAGAAACATAGAAAATGGGTGCAGGAGTAGGCCATTCGGCCCTTCGAGCCATCCGATATGATCATGGCTGATCATCCAACTCAGTATCCCATCCCTGCCTTCTCTCCATACCCCCTGATCTCTTTAGCCACAAGGGCCACATCTAACTCCCTCTTAAATATAGCCAATGAACTGTGGCCTCAACTACCTTCTGTGGCAGAGAATTCCACAGATTCGCCACTCTCTGTGTAAAAAATGATTTTCTCATCTCGGTCCTAAAAGATTTCGCTCTTATCCTTAAACTGTGACCCCTTGTCCTGGACTTCCCCAACATCGGGAACAATCTTCCTGCATCTAGCCTGTCCAACCTCTTAAGAATTTTGTAAGTTTCTATAAGATCCCCCCCTCAATCTTCTAAATTCTAGCGAGTACAAGCCGAGTCTATCCAGTCTTTCTTCATATGAAAGTCCTGCCATCCCAGGAATCAGTCTGGTGAACCTTCTCTGTACTCCCTCTATGGCAAGAATGTCCAAGTCCATGTACGAGCAGTGTACTCATCAGGCAAATGTTTCATTCTTTTTCAATACTCTGCTGTTTGGCTGGCACATAAAGCTGGCTGGATCTTAGCAACACCCGCACAGCAGCGGAGCAGTGCTGATTAAAGTGTCGGATGACTGAGCTGCCAGAAGACTGAGAGCGGAGGAAGTCAGTGAATCGGGGCGGTGTGCACTCAGCTGTGACTTCCACTGCATTACCAGGTCGGCTATGCCGCTGAGACCTGTCACCTGAAGTGGGAGATTGACATTTTCCAGGCGGAGAGAGAGATACGGAACTCTGGGAGCAAGCGGCAGTGTATAAAAACGACGCCGGAGCAAGAGAGAGAGAGTCAGACCAGAAAAACCAGTGAGCCCGAAACCTGCCGCCTCGAATGAGCTTCAAACTCTTCACCAGAAAAGGTTACGAGGCTTCGAGAGAAGAATCGCAAACCAAATGCCAGAGTCAAAATCACCGATCTTGACTCTTATAGAGGTGTATAAAATCGTGAGAGGAATAGATTTGGGAGATGCGCAGAGTCTCTTTCCCAGAGTAGGTGAATCGTGGACCTGATTACATAGAAACATAGACAATAGGTGCAGGAGTAGGCCATTCGGCCCTTCGAGCCTGCACCGCCATTCGATATGATCATGGCTGATCATCCAACTCAGTATCCCATCCCTGCCTTCTCTCCATATCCCCTGATCCCTTTAGCCACAAGGGCCACATCTAACTCCCTCTTAAATATAGCCAATGAACTGTGGCCTCAACTACCTTCTGTGGCAGAGAATTCCACAGATTCACCACTCTCTGTGTAAAAAATGATTTTCTCATCTCGGCCCTAAAAGACTTCCCTCTTATCCTTAAACTGTGTGACCCCTAGTTCTGGACTTCCCCAACATCGGGAATACATAGGTTTAAGGTGAAGGGGGAAAAGATTTAATAGGAACCTGAGGGGTAACGTTTTCACACAGAGGGTGGTGGGTGTATGGAACGAGCTGCCAGAGGAGGTAGTTGAGGCTGGGACTATCCCAACGTTTAAGAAACAAACAGGTACATGGATGGGACAGGTTTGGAAGGATATGGGCCAAAAGCAGGCAGGTGGGACCAGTGTGGATGGGACATTTTGGTTGGTGTGGGCAAGTTGAGCCGAAGGGCCTGTTTCCACGCTGTAATGGGCCTGTCCCAATTAGGCGATTTTTTTAGGCAACTACAGTTACTCGCCACATGTTCGCTAGTGGTCATCGGGAGAAGACTCCTCAGTCGCGCAAAAAGTCGTATCGCCTTTCTGGTCACCGCTAAATTTTCAACATGTCGGCGACAATGGGTTTGACGCCAAGGAGCGTAGCTTGACTTAGAATAAAGGGGAGGTCATTTAAGACTGAGGTGAGAAAAAACGTTTTCACCCAGAGAGTTGTGAATTTGTGGAATTCCCTGCCACAGAGGGCAGTGGAGGCCAAGTCACTGGATGGATTTAAGAGAGAGTTAGATAGAGCTCTAGGGGCTAGTGGAGTCAAGGGATATGGGGAGAAGGCAGGCACGGGTTATTGATAGGGGACGATCAGCCATGATCACAATGAATGGCGGTGCGTGGCTCGAAGGGCCGAATGGCCTCCTCCTGCACCTATTTTCTATGTTTCTATTGACTTCTCCGGACGCAGGTGCTGTCGTAGGTTGTCGCCGGTTTTTCGGCGACCTTGGTTTCTTGGTCCTCCGAAATATTCCAAATGGAATTTAAACTGGAGGTGGTACCCCATCTTCCCCCTCCCCTCTCTCCTCCCCTCCCCCACCCCTCTCTCCTCCCCCTCCCCCTCTCCATCTCCCTCTCCTTACCCCTCTCCCTCTCCTCCCCCTCCTCCTCCCACCCCCTTCCCTCTCTCCCTCCGCCCCTTCCCCCTACCCCTCTGTCCCTCTTCCACCTCTCCCTCTACCCCTCCCTTCCCGCTCTTCCACTTCTCTCCTACTTATGCACCCCTCTCCCTCTCCCTCCCCCACCCCTCTCTCTCCCCCTCCCTTCCCCCTCCCTCCCCTCTCACCCCCCACCCCGACCCCTTTCCCTCTGTCCCTCTTCCACCACTCCCCCTACCCCTCTACCCCTCCCTCCCTACCCACTCTCTCCCCTCTCTCCCCCATCCCTCTCTCCTCCCTCCACACTCTTCCCCCTCCCTCCCCTACCCCATCTCCCTCCTCCCCATCCCTCCCCCACACCCCTCTCCCCTATCCCTCTCTCCTCCCGTACCCCATCCCTCTCTCCTCCCCCTCTCCATCTCCCTCTCCCTGCTATGACTATGACAGTCGCCTAAAAAATTACCAAGTGGGACAGGCCCATTAGACTTTATGACTATGACTGGGTTTTGGCTTTCAGATCCATTGACAAATCTCATTAGCAGCTGGTAACGTGCAATATTATTGGAACTAAATGTCCATTGAATACAGAGAGCCTAATTAGAGCTGGAGTATTTTCCCAGAACTGAGATCCACAATGGTTATTTGGCCCGTCGGGTGTCATTCTAATAAAACTGGCAGACTGATCAGAAAACCAGACCATGATGGAGAAGGTGAGGACAGACTCTACGATGGCCGTGTTGAAATGGACCATCATTGCCTGTGGCAGATTGTGTTTCCTCAGCTGCCGCAGGAAGTACATCCTCTGTTGGGCCTTTTTTGACTGTGGAGTCGATGGTGGCTCCTCCATTTCAGGTCCTTGGAGATGATGGTTCCAAGGAACTTAAAAGACTCCACAGATATGACTGTGGTGTCGTTGATGTTTAAGAGGGAACTGCAGATGCTGGAAAAATCGAAGGTAGATAAAAATGCTGGAGAAACTCAGCGGGTGAGGCAACATCTATGGAGCGAAGGAATAGGTGGCGTTCTGAAGGGTCCCGAAACAACACCTATTTTCTTTGCTCCATAGATGCTGCCTCACCCGCTGAGTTTCTCCAGCATTGTATCTACCAGTGGTGTTGTTGATGGTGAGCAGGGGGAGGGGAGGGGGAGCTCTCCTAAGGTCTACTATCAAGGATAAGCGAGGAAGCTGAGATTTTGTTTTCACACAGTGTAATTGTTGACTGAAAGGGATCTCATTGAAACCTATAAGATTGTCAAGTGTCTGGATACGCTAGAGGCAGGAAACATGTTCCCGATGTTGGGGGAGTCCAGAACCAGGGGCCACAGCTTAAGAAGAAGGGGTCAGCCGGAAGGGGACGACAGATGGCGTGGGACGACAGATGGCACAATGGGCTAAGTGTTCGGCTGGCAACCGGAAGGTAGCCGGTTCGAATCCCGCTTGGAGTGCATACTGTCGTTGTGTCCTTGGGCAAGACACTTCACCCACCTTTGCCTGTGTGTGAATGTGTGTGAATGTGTGTGAGTGATTGGTGGTGGTCGGAGGGGCCGTAGGCGCAGATTGGCAGCCACGCTTCCGTCAGTCTGCCCCAGGGCAGCTGTGGCTACAGAAGTAGCTTACCACCACCGAGTGTGACTGAGGAGTGAATGAATAATGCGATGTAAAGCGCCTTGAGTATTAGAAAGGCGCTATATAAATCCCATCCATTATTATTATTATTATTATTATTTAGAACGGAGAAACACTTTTTCTCACAGAGAGTTGTGAGTCTGTGGAATTCTCTGCCTCAGAGGGCGGTGGAGGCCGGTTCTCTGGATGCTTTCAAGAGAGAGCTAGATAGGGCTCTTAAAGATAGCGGAGTCAGGGGATATGGGGAGAAGGCAGGAACGGGGTACTGATTGTGGATGATCACATTGAATGGCGGTGCTGGCTCGAAGGGCCAAATGGCCTCTACTCCTGCACCTATTGTCTATTGTGTCGGGCAGAAAAAACATCAATACTTTAAAGGAAGGTAGACAAAAGTGCTGGAGAAACTCAGCGGGTGAGGCAGCATCTGTGGAGCGAATGAAATAGGCAACGTTTCGGGCCGAAACCCTTCTGAGGGGGGCTGGGGGGGGGGGCTGAAAGAAGAAAGGAAGAGGAGGAGCCAGCGGGCTGAGGGAGAGCTGAGAAGGGGAGGAGAAAATAAGGACTACCTGAAATTAGAGAACAACTTGGTTGACTACACTGACAGGGCCGTGCTTAGCTTCACAGCTATCAGGCGGCCAAGACAGACAGGCCAAGTGTCCGACTTCCGTGCCGTGAAACCCTACGATATCTGTGAAACACATAGAAACATAGAAAATAGGTGCAGGAGGAGGCCATTCGGCCCTTCGAGCCAACACCGCCATTCATTGTGATCATGGCTGATCGTCCCCTATCAATAACCCGTGCCTGCCTTCTCCCCATATCCCTCGACTCCACTAGCCCCCAGAGCTCTATCTAACTCTCTCTTAAAAAGCCAACACACAACAGAATTTCAACCCCTGACTAACGAGAGCCCGGATTATTAGCCCGGATTTCGAAGCATTATCAAATTCTCAGTGTGCACATATTGGAAAATAACCTCACTTTCCATAACACTCTGCTAAATGGAGGCGCCCGTAATTTCAATCACCACTTTTAATGGGGTCTCTAATTGAGGTCTCTTTATGCGCGCTTGTGAGGATAATACAGCGAGGATTCGTACGCTCTCTCTGGCGAAAACCGGGGGAGCCTGAGATAATACCATTTATTTTTTCCAATGCAGGTGAAAATAAAAGCTTGAAATAAAGCCTGATAGCGGTGGAAAGAAAGCTGGTCTGTCAAGAGCTGGCGAGATGAGGGTGCTTCATGTTTGATGCAGAGTTTGAATCACCTCTCTTGACAAACCTGCTGTACATTTAGCTATTTTTTAGCTTTATTTTTGCATTTAATCTATAAATAATTTTGATAGCTTTTCAATTCCAAATAGCTTCAAATGAAGCCATCTTTGTTGAGGCTTAAATTCCAGGTGATGTCTGTCTCAATTCCATTCTGCTGTTTGTCTCCTCAAAACACACAATCCTTATAATAACCAAATACTTAAATGCTCACTATTGATATTCTTTTTAATCTTATTATCATGTTCTTTTGCTTTTTCCATCCTCTCTCTCTGCACCTTCTCTCTCCCCCTCTCTCCCTCTCTTCCTCTCTCTCTCTCTCTCTCTCTCCTCTCCTCTCTTCTCTCCCTCCCTCTCTCCCTCTCTTCCTCTCTCTCTCCCCCCTCCCTCTCTCCCTCTCTTCCTCTCTCTCCTCCCTCTCTCTCTCTCTCTCTCTCCTCCCCACCTGTCTCTCTCCCTCTCTCTCCTCTCTTCTCTCCCTCCCTCTTTCCCTCTCTCTCTCCCCCCCTCTCTCTCTTTCTCCTCTCTCTCTCTCTCTCTCTCTCTCTCTCCCTATGTTCCCCTCTCTCTTCCTATCTCCCTCCCTCTCTCTCTTTCACTCCCCCCCTCTCTCTCTCTCTCTCCCTCCCTCTCTCTCTACCCCCTCTCCCTCTCTCCTCTCCACCTGTCTTGCTCTCCCTCTCTCTCCTCTCTTCTCTCTCTCTCTCTCTGCCTCTCTCTCTCCCTCTCTCTTGCATACACATACATACATTCCCACCCCGACCTCTTCAGTCTGAAGAAGGGTTTCGGCCCGAAACGTCACCTATTTCCTTCGCTCCATAGATGCTGCCTCACCCGCTGAGTTCCTCCAGCATTTCTGTTTACCCCCGACTCTCACTGTTCATTTTCTACCTCACCCCTCGTGCCTTCTTTCATCCCTCTGTTATTTTTATCCTGTCCTCTGTCTGTATGCTTTCACCTGCCCTTCCCCCCCCCATTCCTATATCACCTTTACCATCTGACCGTCGACTTATTTCTGTTGCAGCCAGACTCTCTCTCAATCTCTCTGCATGCACACACAGTCACACACTCACTTTCCCACTTAACGTTGATGATGTGATATCACAGTTACAATAGGAAAGATAAGAGCCTCTGTGCGAATCCACCCCCCTATCCCAGTTGTACAGGGCCCTAGTGAGACCACACCCAGAGTATTGTGTGCAGTTTTGGTCCCCTAATTTGAGGAAGGACATTCTTGCTATTGAGGGAGCCCAGCGTAAATTCACCAGGTTAATTCCCGGGATGGCGGGACTGTCATATGCTGAGAGAATGGAGCGGCTGGGCTTGTACACTCTGTAGTTTAGAAGGATGAGAGGTATTCTTATTGAAACATATAAGATTGTTAAGGGTCTGGACACACTTGAGGCAGGAAACATGTTCCCGATGTTGGGGGAGTCCATAACCAGGGGCCACACACAGTTTAAGAATAAGGGCTAGGCCATTTAGAACGGAGACGAGGAAACACTTTTTCTCACAGAGAGTTGTGAGTCTGTGGAATTCTCTGCCGTGGAGGGCGGTGGAGGCCGGTTCTCTGGATACTTTCAAGAGAGAGCTAGATAGGGCTCTTAAAGATAGTGGAGTCAGGGGATATGGGGAGAAGGCAGGAATGGGGTACTGATTGGGGATGATCAGCCATGATCACATTGAATGGTGGTACTGGCTCGAAGGGCCGAATGGCCTACTCCTGCACCTATTGTCTATTATCTATTGTCCCTCTCTCTCCCTCTCTCTCTCTTTTCTCTTTCTCCTTTTATTTTCTCTCTTTTTCTCTTTCTCTCTCTCTCCCCCACTCCCTCTTTCCCCCTCTCTCTTTCTATCTCTCTCCCACCTCTCTCTCTTTCACTCTCTCTCCCCCTCCCTCTTACTCTCTCTCCACCCCTCTCCCTCTTTTTCTTGCCCTCTCTCTCTTTCCCCTTCTCTCTTTCTCTCTCTACCTCTCTCATTCTCTCTCTTTATCTCTCTCTCTCTCTCTCTCTCTCCGTCCTTCCGTCTTTCATCCCTGAGTCTGCCAACCGCAGCCAATTTCTTTGCCATGCTTGATTGCAGTGAATAAAAGCTTATTATTCTCATGTTCATGTCTCCACAACCAATAAACGTCCATAGACAAGCAAACCGCTAGCTTCCCCCTGAGGTTATTATAGGTCACTGTTTACATTATAACTAAGAGGCTGAATTAAGTTTGGGCTACTCCTGTTCTCTTCCTTACTTGGGTGACCTAATTGGCGAGTTTAGAAGAGTCTGAAAACATGACATGTTGAAGACCTCCATCGACTATGTAGAAGACCAGCTTCAACCTCCTTCGACTATGTTTGACTTGCTACGACTAACTTCGGGAAAATTGGACACCGAATAGTGGAGAGTGAAGACGACCTCCTTCGACCTCCCTTCGACTATGATGAAGACTATCTACGACTACCTTCGACTACCCTCGATCACCTACGACCAACATGCCGACCTACTACGACTAAACCTACGAGTAAAATAAATATCGATTTTTTTTTCCACGGCGACCTTTTTTTACTCGCGGGCATCTTTTAACGTATTGAAGAAAACGCCGCGATTTAGCTGAGGCCTCGAGTACGCGGAGACCACTCTCGAGCATAAAGGAGAGTTACGAAGACCTCCTACCACCTTGTGTCGACCATGCTGCGAGTATGAGTCGAGGGCAAACTCGCCAGAACTCACGAATCACCCAAATCGGCCCATCAAGTCTACTCCGCCATTCAATCGTGGCTGATCTATCTCTCCCTCCTAACCCCATTCTCCTGTTTTCTCCCCCCTACCCCCTGACACCCGTACTAATCAAGAATCTATCTATCTACGCCTTAAAGATATCCACTGACTTGGCCTCCACAGCCGTCTGTGGCAAAGAATTCCACAGATTCACCACCATCTGGCTAAAGAAATTCCTCCCCATCTCCTTCCGAAAGGAACGTCCTTTAATTCTGAGGCTGTGACCTCCGGTCCTGGACTCTCCCACTAGTGGAAACATCCTCTCCACATCCACTCTATCCAGCCACACACTGGACATGAATCCTAGTCATCCACACATAACGTACTTCAGGAGAAAGGAAGTTTCATTTTGTCCAGTAAATACTCTCTGAACCTTTCAACACATTGCCAATTTTTTTTTGAAAGGAAGGAACGTTTCCATCGAGAGTTTCCAAAACCAGAACGACATCTCCTCCAACCTCATCTACTGTATCCGTTGTTCACTATTTGGAGTTTTATACATCGGCCAGACCAAATGTAGACTGGACGATCGTTTCGCTGAAAACCTCCGCTCAGTCCGCCTGGACCTACCTGATCTCCCGGTTGCCAAACACTTTAACTACCCCTCCCATTCCCACACTGACCTTTCTGTCCTGGGCCTCCTCCACTGTCAGAGTGAGGCCCAGCGCAAATTGGAGGAACAGCGCCTCATATTTCACTTGGGCAGCTCACACCCCAGCGGTATGAATATTGATTTCTCCAACATCTAGTAATCCTTGCATCCCCCCTCTCCGTCCCTCCCCCCAAACAAATCATTGTATTAGTTTCAAAGTCGTCGTGTTGAGTCTCATAGTCTGTAACTCGTTTTCACCTAGCACACCGCTAACATAGAAACATAGAAACATAGACAATAGGTGCAGGAGTAGGCCATTCGGCCCTTCGAGCCTGCACCGCCATTCAATATGATCATGGCTGATCATCCAACTCAGTATCCCATCCCTGCCTTCTCTCCATACCCCCTGATCCCTCTAGCCACAAGGGCCACATCTAACTCCCTCTTAAATAAAGTCAATGAACTGTGGCCTCAACTACCTTCTGTGGCAGAGAATTCCAGAGATTCACCGCTCTCTGCGTGAAAAATGTTCTTCTCATCTCGGTTCTAAAGGATTTCCCCTCTATCCTTAAGGTGTGACCCCTTGTCCTGGACTTCCACAACATCGGGAACAATCTTCCTGCATCTAGCCTGTCCAACCCCTTAAGAATTTTGTAAGTTTCTATAAGATCCCCCCTCAATCTCCTAAATTCTAGCGAGTACAATCCGAGTCTATCCAGTTTTTCTTCATAAGAAAGTCCTGACATCCCAGGAATCAGTCTGGTGAACCTTCTCTGTGGCAATAATGTCGTTCCTCAGATTTGGAGACCAAAACTGTACGCAATACTCCAGGTGTGGTCTCACCAAGACCCTGTACAACTGCAGCAGAACCTCCCTGCTCCTATACTCAAATCCTTTTGCTATGAATGCCTACATACCATTCACTTTCTTTACTGCCTGCTGCACCTGCATGCCTACTTTCAATGACTGGTGTAACAATGTCCTGTTTCCTTTATCCTCATAAATTTTTTGCATTTCTTCCGTTCATCTGTTCTATATCTCGCTACATCACCGTCTATATATCTTGTTTCCCTCTCCCCTGACTCTCAGTCGGAAGAAAGGTCTCAATCGGAAGAAGAGTGCAGCGTAGGTTTACAAGGTTAATTCCCGGGATGGCGGGAATGTCATATGTTGATAGAATGGAGCGGCTGGGCTTGTATACTCTGGAATTTAGAAGGATGAGAGGGCATCTTATTGAAACATATAAGATAATTAAGGGTTTGGACAGGCTAGAGGCAGGAAACATGTTCCCGATGTTGGGGGGAGTCGAGAACAAGGGGCCACAGTTTAAGAATAAGGGGTGAGCCATTTAGAATGGAGATGAGGAAAAACCTTTTCACCCAGAGAGTTGTGAATCTGTGGAATTCTCTGCCTCAGAAGGCAGTGGAAGCCGATTCTCTGGAGGCTTTCATGAGAGAGCTAGATAGCAGATAGCAGTCAGCAGAGTCAAGGGATATGGGGAGAAGGCAGGAACAGGGATATGGGAAGAAGGCAGGAACAGGGGTACTGATTGTGGATGATCACCCATGATCACAGTGAATGGCGGTGCTGGCTCGAAGGGCCGAATTGCCTACTCCTGCACCTATTGTCTATCGACCCAAAACGTCACCTATCCCTTCTCTCCAGAGATGCTGACTGACCCGCTGAGCTACTCCAGCTTTTTTGTGTCTTGTCTTCGGCCTGGTTGGGCAGCTCGGCAGCCGACTTTCAAAGTCAAACAGGCCAGCACCAGGACCGAAAGTAAACAGGCACAGAGGAAAATGTAACTCCTGAATCTAGGAACAATCAGCAATTATTCCGCTTCAGATAAGGATCCCATCAGATGGAACAAACCTTTCTTTCACCTTGAGCTGCTCCATGAAGCTGGCAAAGGGATTTATTGCTGTGAATAAAGCTGTGTGTTGGTCAATAAGCTAACCCTCTCAAGGATAGTTTAATACATATCACATTGTGCCATAACTCAATTTTATACAATTAGTGTACCTCATGTATTGAGCTGCCTGACAATATAATTGCGATCATTCTGTTAATTGCTACAGTGTGATTTGTTTTAATTAAATCTTAAAAAATATAGGGACCCCATATCTTTGAAGCCAATGTGATTGAAGCCACGTGCCTATCTGGAGTAACTCAGCGGGACAGGCAGCATCTCTGGAGAGAAGGAACGGGTGACGTTGCGGGTCGAGACCCTTCTTCAGGCTGAAAGTCAGGGGCGAGGGAGACACGGAGATAAGGAAGTGCAAGGCGTGCAAACATAGAAACAAAGAAAACATAGAAAGTAGGTGCAGGAGTAGGTGCAGGAATCTATTCTCCAAGCTAAAAATGATCTAGAAACATAGAAATCTGGAAAATAGGTGCAGGAGTAGGCCATTCGGCCCTTCGAGCCTGCACCGCCATTCAACATGAATGGGGCATCAAAGGGGATGAAGGTCAAGGAAAATGTAGAATAGATTCCTGCACCTATCTTCTATGTTTCTATGGGTTATTGATTGGGGACGATCAGCCATGATCACAATGAATGGCGGTGCTGGCTCGAAGGGCCGAATGGCCTCTTCCTGCACCTATTTTCCAGATTTCTATGTTTCTAGTACATTTTTAAGCTTGGAGAATAGGTTCCTGCACCTATCTTCTATGTTTCTATGGGTTATTGATTGGGGACGATCAGCCATGATCACAATGAATGGCGGTGCTGGCTCGAAGGGCCGAATGGCCTCTTCCTGCACCTATTTTCCAGATTTCTATGTTTCTAGATCATTTTTAAGCTTGGAGAATAGATTCCTGCACCTACTCCTGCACCTATTTTCTAAGTTTCTATGGGTTATTGATTGGGGACAATCAGCCATGATCACAATGAATGGCGGTGCTGGCTCGAAGGGCCGAATGGCCTCTTCCTGCACCTATTTTCCAGATTTCTATGTTTCTAGATCATTTTTAGCTTGGAGAAGGCGACAACAAAGCAAGCAGAGATAAAATATTTAAGAAGGAACTGCAGCTGCTGGAATAATCGAAAGTGGACAAAAATGCAGGAGGAACTCAGTAGGTGAGGCAGCATCTATGGAGAGAAGTAATGGGTGACGTTTCGGGTCGAGACCCTTCTTCAGACTGATCAAAATATAATTGTTCAAGAAAGAACTGCAGATGCTGGAAAAATCGAAGGTAGACAAACTGCAGGAGAAACTCAGCGGGTGAGGCAGCATCTGTGGAGAGAAGGAGTAGGCGATGTTTCGGGTCGAGACCCTTCATCAGACGAAACGCGGAAACAGGCCCGACCCGAAAAGTCGCCTATTCCTTCTCTCCATAGATGCTGCCTCACCCGCTGAGTTGCTCCAGCATTTTTGTCTATCTAAAATATAATCGTGGATAGTCAGACTGGTGGGAGAACTGGGAAGGGAGAGGGATGGAGTGAGAGGGAAAGCAAGGGTTACTTGAAGTTAGAGAAGTCAATATTCATACCGTTGCTTATTTTGAAGGCTGGGAAAGCTACTGGTGGCCCTGCTTTAAAAAAAAAATCTCTCCCAGTATCTCGAGTGATGAATTAGACAGTGTTCGGTTTGAATGGGTCTATTGGCTTCACTCTGGGTTCAGAAGTTCGAGTGCCTACGATGTCTCTATTATAGGGGAGATAGGGCACATCATCCGAGGACGTACACACCATTGAGGATAAATGGGGATACTGTGGATAGGGTGAGCTGTTTTTAATACCTGGGAGTCCACATCTCTGAGGATATGACATGGGCATCACACGCCTCAGCACTCGTGAGCAAGGCAAGGCAGCGCCTTTACCACCTCAGGCAATTGAGGAAATTCAGAGTGTCTCCGAGGAACCTCCAGTGCTTCTACTCAGTGGCGGTGGAAAGCATCTTGTCCGGAAATATTACAATCTGGTTTGGGAACTGCTCTGCCCAGGACAAGAAGGCTCTGCAGAGAGTAGTGTGTTCGGCCGAACGCACTATGGGAACTTCACTCGCCCCCCTGCAGGAACTATACATCAGGAGGTGCAACTCCAGAGCCAATAAGATCATGGAAGACCCCTTCCACACCTGCAACGGACTGTTCCAGCTGCTATGGTGGGCCGAAGGGCCTGTTTCCGCGCTGTGTCTCTAAACTAAATAGACTTATGTCACGTCACGTTCATGGCCGCATGCGTCCGCACTCTGTGTCAGATTCTTTTGGCTGTCAAGAGGCTGATGGTTGTGGAATGTGACGAGAGGAGGCCGGGAGAAGCTTGCCTTAGCCAGCGAGCCTGAGCGTCTCAGAACTTCAAATCTCAAAGCATCTGGCCAAAAAGCAGCACTGACAAACGCAACGGCTTAATAATTGATGCCGACTGCCTACTCTCTGACAGGAATCATGCTCGAAGACGTTTGAAAAGAGATGAAGAGCAGATGAGTGGGGACCAAATATTTACCCAATGCTCAGTTGTAAAATGAGAGTAAATCGCAGGTAAATAGTGTAAAAAAAGTAGCAAAATAGTTCACAAACTCAAGTCCAGTCAAGTCCGTTTTATTTCTATAGCACATTTAAAAACAGCTCTCGTTGACCAAAGTGTTTTACATCAGTGCAGGTACTAACGTGTTACATACAGTGGTACATAGATCTAACAATACATACATAAATACATACATACACACAGCGCTCCCTCAGAGGGCCTCACGAAACCCTTGTGAGTAGAAATAGGTTTTAAGCCTCGACTTAAAGGAGTCGATGGAGTGGGAAGTTCTGATGAGAAGAGGGGATGCTGTTCCACAGTCTAGGTGCTGCAACCCGCAAAAGCACGATCGCCCCTGAGCTTATACCTGGACCGCGGGATGGTCAGTAGCCCCAAGTGGGCCGACCTGAGGCACCTGGAGGTGGTATGGTGGGTTAGCAGGTTTTTGATGTAGGTGGGGGCAAGCTTTGTAAACATAAAGGAGGAGCGTGAAATTGATTCTGAACCGCACAGGGGGCCAGTGGAGAGAGGCCAGGATCGGGGTGATGTGGTCCCTTTTTCGGGTGCCCGTCAGGAGTCTCGCTGCGGCGTTTTGGACCAATTGCAGGCGGGACAGGGATGAATGGCTGATGCCAGTGTAAAGGGAGTTGCAGTAATCTAGGCGGGAGGAGATGAATGTGTGGATGATCTTTGCATGGTCGTCAAATTGGAGGAATGGTTTGATTTTAGCCATCGTGTGAAGCTGGAAGCTAGCTTTTACCACGGCATTGACTTGTTAGTCAATCTTCAATGCGGAGTCAAATATCGCACCAAGGTTTTTGACGTGAGGTTTGAGTAATGGGGTAAGGCTTCCAAGGCTGCCTGCTATCATTTTGATGGAGTCCGAGGGGCCGAGACCTCAGACTAGCTCTCGTTTAGTTGGAGGAAGTTCTGGGCCATCCAACACTTTATATCCTCGAGGCAGTGCATGAGGCTGAGTAGATTTGATCGGTTGTTGGGTTTCAGGGGAAACAAAGAACTGCAGATGCTTGTTTATACCAAAGATAGACACAAAGTGCTGGAGGAACTCGGCGGGTCAGGCAGCATCTCTGGAGAAAAAAGATGGGTGACGTTTCGGGTCGGGTCCCTTCTTTAGACTGAAGAAAGGTCCCGACCCGAAACGTCGCCATTCCTTTACAGTCTTCTTCAGACTGAAGAGGAAGCCAGAACAGCCAAGACCGTAAGAAATTGCAGAGATGAGGATGTTACCCAGACCATCATTCAAAGCAGCCTCCTTTATATTATATTAAGTATCTAATTAATTTGTTTTGTAAAACTTTATAATTGGATTCGCAGACAGGCATTGAGGTGTCAAAACCTTCTATTATGTTAGCCTTTCAGTCTCCTTACTGCATGAAATGAACATTAATTGATGAGTTTATAATTAATTTTGGTCCGCTACTAAATTGTCCAATGATATAATGAGATCTTTCTGCACTGGTAGCGCACATTCCCATTAATTATTTTTGTCAGTTAATCAAACTTTGTATCATTTTATTTAAAATGCAGATACCGATCCTGTGGCAAACACACGATGGGCCTAACATTTAGCTGTCACACAAAAGCCTTAAGGGGCCTGTCCCACTGATTGAGCTAAATCAAGAATTCTCCCGAGTTTCCCCTGATTCGAACTCGGAGATTTACAGTAATGGCCACTCGTAGGTACTCGGGGCTCTCGTGGACATTTTTCAACATGTTGAAAAATCTTCACGAGTCTTCCCGCGTTTCCCGAGTACCTGCCGTTAGCGTTACGAGCCGATAAGAGACGTCCCGAGCTCCGACGTACCCGCTACATACATTCTACTTGTTTACCACGATTTATTTTAAAACTCGGGAGAGCTCTTGAATTACCTCATACAGTGGGACAGCCCCTTTACTACAAGGACATTCTAAGGTCAGGGCCACCCACTGATTAAATACTTTTTTTTATTTTTTTTCACCCAGCTGTGTAGTAAATTTCAATTATAATTGAATGTAATGCTTGGAAACTTTCTTTCAAAAAATTACATTAAAAAAAATTCAAAATCTGCAGAGCGAGGTATAAATGGAGTCAATGGAAGAGAGGTTGATTCGTGAGATGATCTGGGCCACGTCCACAATTCGCTGCAATTCCTCGCAGTCTTGCATGGAGCTATTCCCAAACCGAGCCGTGATCGCCAAGTTCAGGAGGACAATAGTGTCATATTCCCAAGTTATTTTATTTTAATGTTATCAGTTATTCCTTAGGACGTTGATGATTTTTGGTTGTGTTTTTTCATTAAAATTAAATGTTTAAAATTGATTTTCGTAGTAATTTTCAAATGACTGAATTTCAGAGCGATTTGAAATTTTAGATTATAATCCTGGTCTTGATAGGAGTTAAATCTCGGTGTTAAGGGCCTGTCCCACTTTCCTGAGTTATTCACGAATTCTCCCGAGTTTTCCCCTTGATTCAAACTTGCAGAATGTTCGTAACGAGTCTGTAGGAGTCCTTGGATGTATCGTAGCGGCTCGTTATGCCAGGAGTAGGTACTTGAGGCATCAGGTAAGTCGGGACGTTTTTTCCAACCTGGTAAAAAATGTCCACGGGTAAAAAAATAGCCCCGAGTACCTACGACTGGCATAACGAGCCGCACCTATTTTCTATGTTTATCATTAATGTTTTATTATTATTAATGTTTAGTGTTTTCTGAGTCATTCGTAACTGTCACTGTTTGTCATGTTGTTACTTGTGGGCGGAGCACCAAGGCAAATTCCTTGTATGTGAATACCTGGCCAATAAACGTACTTACTTACTTACTTACTGTACCTCACCTGTACTTGTACATACGGCAAAAAAGCCGACCTGACTTGAGGCAAGTCAAATCATTGAATGAAACTCAATCATTCAAAGTGACCATGAAATGGAAGGCAAGAGAGGAGAACACAATTGTTTATTGTAATCAGGAATGCATTGCCTTGAAATAGCCATAAAAGCAGATTTAACATCAACTTTCAAAAGGAAATCGGACCAAACCTTTCAGGGAATGTATTTGGAGATCTTTAAGGAAAAGGGTCGTTTGAAAAGCCATGCCTTGGAAAGCAACAAAGGCACAAATCGTTGAATGGCCTCATTGTATGTAGCATCATTCTATTGTAAGTTCAAAATGTACTTCTTCAAATATAAGAAAGGACTCACATCTTCCATTATGGTCATAGGTTTCATGGTCATCATTTGTTCATAAGTTTGATCTTTGCAACCTCCAGTTTTCACTTGGACATAGACTTTCAATTACAACCTTCCAGTCATAAGATGGAGCTTTGCCAAATACTTGTGCTTCATTCTGCCGGAGGAGGTATACCTTTAAAGATAAACTTCAGGAAATCGGCTTAGATTCTCGAATACAAGGGGGAAAGATCATTGGTTTTCTGAAGCCCATCTGCAATTTGGTGCGACATATAGCTTCTGTTTTGCTGTCCTTTAAACAACACAATAGTTTAGATTGAGTGTGAAGAAGGGTCTCGACCCGAAACGGATTCCGCAGAAGGGTCTCGAACCGAAACGTGTCTGAAGAAGGGTCTCGGCCCAAAACGCCACCCATTCCTTCTCTCCAGAGATGCTCCTCCTGTCCCGCTGAGTTACTCCAGCATTTTTTGTCTATCTTCGGTGTAAGCGGTGGGCGGAAATTCTGGGGGGGAAAGGGGGGGGCACATCCCCCCCCTACTTTGAGAGGCGGGGGATAATCCCCCCCCCATGTTTTGTAATCCGGACTTTATCAGACGCTCTCTAAGGGCTGAATCGGCCCATTCGTGGGGCCTTTCAGCGGCCAGCGCGGCTTAAAATCAAACCGCTGCTTCGAGGCGATCGAGGCTCCCGATGTTGAAGCCCCCGCCAGGCGATGAAAGGCCCCGCGAACGGGCCGATTGAAGCCCCATGATTCTGGGCGGACGAAGCTGCTGTTGCTGGAGTTCGGAGTCGGTCACCAACCAGGTCAGCTCCCGATGTTACCGTCCACCGGAGCAAGATAGACCACTCCTTCTAAATGCAATGGACTGACGTGTAGTACGCAATGGAGCGGAAAGTGGGTCTTTTTTTCATCCATTTCAGTAACCCGACCCGACCCGACTCGCAGTGTAATCAACGTTGCGGGGGAACAGTTTGTGTTAATAAATTATGATTCTGAAAATGAGGAGAAGATTTTTACCAAAGAACTTTTATTTTAAACGAGGATGTTTCCGTAACCGGCTTCCGTCTCCGCACTAATTATCTTTGCTCCGCCACGGGATCTTTGGTGCGGAGACGGAAGCCGGTTACGGAAATGGGGCCGAAAATTACCCCATGAATCTGCCCATGACCGTACTACGTCTTTTTTGTCGAGTGATCTATCTTGCTCGCTATAGTATCTTTGGTCCACAGGGCCCACGGCCGAAGCCTCGCGTGTCTGTGTGCGCATGCGCGCGCGCGCGCGCGGCCGCCAAGAAATTGCGTCCCCTCCCATGTTTCGATAGCGTTTTCCGTGCCTGTAAGTAAACCCGCATCTGCAGACTGATTCCTGGGATGGCAGGACTTTCATATGTCGAAAGACGAAAGACTGGATAGACTCGGCTCGTACTCGCTAGAATTTAGAAGATTGAGGGGGGATCTTACAGAAACTTACAACATTCTTAAGAGGTTGGACAGGCTAGATGCAGGAAGATTGTTCCCGATGTTGGGGAAGTCCAGAACAAGGGGTCACACAGTTTAAGGATAAGGGGGAAATCTTTTAGGACCGAGATAAGGAAAACATTTTTCACACAGAGAGTGGTGAATCTCTGGAATTCTTTGCCACAGAAGGTAGTTGAGGCCACAGTTCATTGGCTATATTTAAGAGGGAGTTAGATGTGGCCCTTGTGGCTAAAGGGATCAGGGGGTATGGAGAGAAGGCAGGTACAGGATACTGAGTTGGATGATCAGCCATGATCATATTGAATGGCGGTGCAGGCTCGAAGGGCCGAATGGCCTCTACTCCTGCACCTATTTTCTATGTTTCTATGCAGTTCCTTCCGACACACTTTCGATGACTTGGAGTTTGGAGATCTTAACTAACCTTGATATTCAGATTCATCAGCCGTGTGTCTGTTTTCACTCAGTGGGATCAGCTGTTTCACTTCAGGGTCACTTTTTCTCTCAACTGTAGAACTGTGATGATGGAATGGACTAGCAAACCAAAATGACTTGAATTTATACAAGGTAGAGTCCAGTCGAGCAACCTTCCCTGTTACAGAGCAAATCAAATCAAATTCCTCCACTCAGTCAGAGGACACTTTTGTCATTAAATATGTGTTGCTCTTTGAAGTAATGTGACGTGCCAAGAAACACAAGCCATTCAGGTATTATTGCTCATAAAATTTATTTAACGACCATTTTTAGCAAAAGCACTCAAAATGTAGAAATCAAGTGAATGCTGGAAAATTGAAAGATAAGGTGGATTTGCTGCCTTAAGGGCCTGTCCCACTTTCACAGTTTAAGAATAAGGGGTAGTCCATTTCGAACGGAGATGAGGAAACACTTTTTCACCCAGAGAGCTGTGAATCTGTGGAATTCTCTGCCTCAGGCCGGTTCTGCGGATGCTTTCAAGAGAGAGTTAAGCCCCTGTCCCACTTAGGAAACCTGAACGGAATCCTCTGGAGACTTTGCGCCCCACCCAAGGTTTCCGTGCGGGTACAAGTCCCGGAAGTTGCAGGTGGTTGCCGGAGGTTGCAGGTAGTGGAAGCAGGTAGAGAGACTGACGAAAAACCTCCGGGAACCGCACGGAAACCTTGGGTGGGGCGCAAAGTCTCCAGAGGTTTCCGTTCAGGTTTCCTAAGTGGGACAGGGGCATTAGACAGTGTAATGTGAGTGGAAATAAGATTGAAGTCTAGACTTAAAAGAGTCGATGGAGGGGGCAGTTCTGATGGGAAGAGGGATGCAGTTCTATAGTCTAGGAGCTGCAACCGCAAAGGTTGCCTCTGAGCTTAAACCTGGATGGTCAGGAACCCCAAATCGGCCGACCTGAGGGACCTGGAGGTGGTGTGGTGGGTTAGCAGATTTTTGATGTAGGTGTGGGCAAGCCCGTTAAGGGCTTTGTAAACTTAAAGGAGGAGCTTGAAATTGATTCAGAACCGCACAGGGAGCCAGTGGAGAGAGGCCAGGATCGGGGATGATGTGGTCCCTTTTTCGGGTGCCCGTCAGGAGTCTCGCTGCGGCGTTTTAGACCAGTTGCAGGCGGGACAGGGATGATGGGCTGATGCCGGTGTAATGGGAAGGGCAAGGAGGAACATTTTGCAGGGAAGCTGAGATGAAGCGGAATTGTAGTCTCCTCTGAAGCATTACAATTGGCAAAGCCCAGGGAGACTAAGCAATCTGTTCCTGCACAGAGCATCCCACGGCACACTGCCGCTCGAATTATTATGAATCATTAGGTCAAATAAAAAGTGTGTGCGTAGGAAAGCGACCGTTTGATTTGTAAAGCAACACCCTGCAAATGGAAAAATGTTTGACTTTACGATCTCAACTTAGTGCCAGAGAGAGAAGCAGTAGCCCGCAACATCACTCCACAGGGGCCAAATTACAGGGGAGAGGAGAATAGAGGAAACGTGCAGAGAATAGGATGGGTCGGAACTCATCGCCTCTGCGTGGATTGTCACCTTGTCGTGGTGGAGGACCTGAGATCCTGAGAGCGATGCTGTCTGGAGCTGTTCTCCTGGTAGGGCCACCCAAGGTGGTAAGGTCGAGGGGGAGGCCCCTGACAAAGAGCAAACCAACCAAGACCTCAACGGTGGAACAGGCGGAGGACGATGGCTGACCTTAGTGGAGCGTCACAACGGCTGGGAAGGCGGATGAAGGCTGCGGCAGAAAAGGGTCTCCGGTCATCTTGGACTCCTTGCCACTGGATCCAGACCCAGACCTGTCAAGGAGGCTGTCTGTGCACCAGTCTCCCCACGTTACACAAAGTCACGCACAGGCGTCCTCCATATAGGGAATAGCACCCTGGAGACACCCACGGTCAGCCATGACTGAAGGAGGCCTAAGAAGGTACTCGTTTTGAAGGTACATGTGCTTTGAATTGCTTGTGGGGGAAAAAAAAAGCAAGTTTAAGATTGGGAAATTCCACCAATTCCCAGGTTCAGAATTAACAATTCGGCTGCACGGGGGCGAGCGGTTGAATTGTTGCCTTGCCTGGAGGCCCAGGTTCGATCCTGACCACGGGCGCTGTAAGTACAGACTCCCCATGACCTGCGTGGGTTTTCTCCGGGTGCTCCGATTTCCTCCCACACTCCAAAGACGTTAAGGTTTGTAAGTTAATTGGCTTTCTTTAGTTGTAGGACAGTGTTGCTGGGCGGGGATCAATTTCAAGTTCAAGTTCAAGTGAGTTTATTGTCATGTGTCGCTGATTCTGTGTTTTATTATTTTTTGTCTCGTTTTTATGTAGTTTTTGTTATTTTTTTTGTTGGGGTATGTGTGTGGGGGGGAGGGGGTAACTTTAAAATCTTTCCCCTGCACGGGAGACCCGGCCTTTTCTTTGTCGGGTCTCCGTTGTCGTTGGGGCTGCAACGTGGGGCGGCCTCCAACAGGAACGACCTGGGGTTCCAGCTGCGGAGCTGCCGACTACTCACCGTCACGGGGCTGGCCGAGTCCGGAGCGGGTGGAGCTGTGGTGGACGCTGCTGCCACCCGACCTCCGGAGGTTCGGAGGCTGCAACTGCGGGTTTGGCGGACGGCGGCACCAGGAGCCCGCGGGTCCCTGCTGGGTGACCGCTTTTCGGGGCTTCCGCAACGGCGACTTCTCCCGCCCGAGTTGCGGGGTTGAAGAGCACTTGAGCGGGGCCTTACACCATCGCCCCGCGCGGCTTGGAATGGCCGCGGGACTTTGCGAGCGCACGCCGGGGGCTCTAACAACTAGACCCGGTGCGCGACCTTGCATCACCCGGCGTGGCTTTAATGGCCGCGGGACAATCGCCATCGCCAGCCGGGAGCTTTGACTTTGACTCTGACTCTGACATCGGGGGGGGGAGTGCAGTGGAGAGATAAGTTTTTTTTGCCTTCCATCACAACGATGTGATGGATGTTTGTGTAAACTGTGTTGTGTCTCGGGTCTTTTTGTTTTGTAATGTATGGCTGCAGAAACGACATTTCGTTTGGACCTCAAGGGGTCCAAATGACAATAAATTGAATTGTATTGTATTGATAGGACAATGAAATTCTTGCTTTGCTTCAGCACAGCAGAACATAGTAGGCATTTACTACAAAACGGATCAGTGTGTCCATATACCATTATATAAATATATACACACATAAACAAATAAATTAATAAAGTGCAAATAGCAGATAATGGGCCACCAATAATCAGAGTTTTGTCCGAGCCAGATTTAACAGCCTGATGGCTGTGGGGAAGTAGCTATTCCTGAACCTGGTTGTTGCTATTCCTGATCACTGGTCGGTGCGGACTCGGACTCCGGGTGCTCCGGTTTCCTCCCACACTCCAAAGACGTACAGGGTTTGTAGGTTAATTTGCTTGGTAAAATCGTAAAAAAAACAGCCTCCAGTGTGTGTCGGGCGGTGTCAATGTGCGGGGATCGCTGGTTGTCACAGACTCGGTGGGCCGAACGGCCTGTTTCCGTGCTGTATCTCTAAACTAAACCAAACCACATTGCACACATTGAAGCCCTCGATCTTTGATTACGCAGTTGCAAATTGATGAAAGCGTTCCCTGGTTCCACTCTGTCTCTTTATGGCCTCCTAGATTAATCGCAATTAACAGTGAATGCAATTACAGGAACAAACTGGATTGATGCAGGCAGCATTATTTCTAATAAGCTGCTAATCACTTTCTTTTCCCCTGCCCCCTGCGTTAAGTTCAAGCCATTTTGGGAAGCCTTTGTGATGGACTGTCGGATGCTCAGGCAGGCAGGATTGTCCCAGTGATTCCTTTGTCAGATCTGCATTAGGAAAAATGACAAGCTGCAGAATGATTAGGATAGAGGATGTCATTTTTCTTTAGGGCTTTGCAACCTCCCCACCCAGCTCGCCAGGGCAGACACTGCCAGGGCAACTCCATCTATCTACATTCGATAGAATATACCTTATTTATGCACTTGTCTTGTTTTAACCATCACTGCTAAGTGGCGGCTAAGACTGCGATTAATCCTCGGTATTGTTCGCCAACTATTGTCAGCACCGACGGCTGGGCTGCGTCAATCTTTCTGAGTGGATGTGCCTTGCGTGTAATGCTTCAGCGTCTGACAGCCCCCAAATCCTGCCAGTTTGAGGAAGTATTGCAATCGAAATGGGACCCAGGATTGCATTTCGGGAGTAGGGGGAATTAGCATCAGCCATTATTATTGAGCAGCTGACAACTTAGTCCACGTTCTCTGTTTCCACTATTGGAAATCACTCAAACTGAACACAAGATTCGGGCCGGTCACGGTGGCGCAGCGGCAGAGTTGCTGCCTTAGTGCCAATGCAGCGGCGGAAGCCCGGGTTCGATCCTGACTAGGGGCGAGTTTCTACCGTGTTCTCCCCGTGACCTGCGTGGGTTTTCCCCGAGGCCTTCCATTTCCTCCCACACTCCAAAGATGCACAGGATTGTAGGTTAATCGGCTTGGTATAAATGTAAAACTTGTCCCTAGCTGGTGTAGGATAGTGTTAGTGTGGGATGACAGATGGCACAATGGGCTAAGTGTTCGGCTGGCAACCGGAAGGTAGCCGGTTCGAATCCCGCTTGGAGTGCATACTGTCATTGTGTCCTTGGGCAAGACACTTCACCCACCTTTGCCTGTGTGTGAATGTGTGTGAGTGATTGGTGGTGGTCGGAGGGGCCGTAGGCGCAGATTGGCAGCCACGCTTCCGTCAGTCTGCCCCAGGGCAGCTGTGGCTACAGAAGTAGCTTACCACCACCGAGTGTGACTGAGGAGTGAATGAATAATGCGATGTAAAGCGCCTTGAGTATTAGAAAGGCGCTATATAAATCCCATCCATTATTATTATTATTATTAGTGTGCGGGGATCGCTGGTCGGCGCGGACCCGGTGGGACTGTTTCCGCGCTGTATCTCTAAACTAAACTAAAGCTGGAGCAACTCAAGACAGACGTGAAGCTCACCGTTTGACCTGTTTTTACAAAATGTTAAATGGTCAGCTCGACATAGATTACAAGACCTACACCAAACCCCAAACCAATTAGGAGCAGACGAGGGCATTCGATCCAATTTGTGATCCCAGCTACAAAGACAGATGTGTACAGCAATTCGTTCTTCCCCCGCACAATTAAAGCATGGAATAATCTCCACCCAACTATAGTTACCCAACCAGATGCAACTACATTTAAAGTAGCTCTTTCTTCCCAATAACCCTTTCTGGCTTAAGCCCTCCCTTCACCGCCTCCAGTTTAAATTCCATTTGGAATATTTTGGAGGGCCAAGAAACCAAGAACCAAGAACTCAGCGGGCCAGGCAGCATTCATGGAGGAAAGGAATAGGTCGAGACTATTCTTTCGACTGAGAATCACGGGGAATGGGAAATGAGAGATACAGTCGGTGATGAAGAGAAATCAGCCGTGATCACAATGAATGGCGGTACTGGCTCGAAGGGCCGAATGGCCTCCTCCTGCACCTATTGTCTATTGTCCAGAACACAGGAATGAAACCGATGGCACTTTAAGGTAGACAAAAATGCTGGAGAAACTCAGCGGGTGAGGCAGCATCTATGGAGCGAAGGAAATAGGCAACGTTTCGGGTCGAGACCCTTCTTCACACTTTATGGCATGCCACTTTATTTGTCACAGATGCCGAGGTATAGTGAGATTCAAAGATGTGCAAAAATGATTCAGGAAAGGTGGAGCCCACAATGGTCCATTGTTGGCTATGTGGTAGGTGGCAACGAGTTTTACAGACAGTGAAGCTCAACAGAACGACAGTGAAACTAGTACCACGACTAGGGTGGGGGAGGGACGGAGAGAGAGGGGATGCACGAGTTACTTGAAATCTATTCAGATTCAGATTCAGATTCAATTTTAATTGTCATTGTCAGTGTACAGTACAGAGACAACGAAATGCATTTAGCATCTCCCTGGAAGAGCGACATAGCAAATGATTTAAATAAATAATAATAAGTGATAATAAGTGTCCGGGGGGTGGGGGGGTGATTGGCAGTCACCGAGGTACGTTGTTGAGTAGAGTGACAGCCGCCGGGAAGAAGCTGTTCCTGGACCTGCTGGTTCGGCAACGGAGAGACCTGTAGCGCCTCCCGGATGGTAGGAGGGTAAACAGTCCATGGTTGGGGTGAGAGCAGTCCTTGGCGATGCTGAGCGCCCTCCGCAGATAACGCTTGCTTTGGACAGACTCAATGGAGGGGAGCGAGGAACCGGTGATGCGTTGGGCAATATTCATGCCGCTGGGGTGTAAGCTGCCCAAAAGCCAAATATGAGATGCTGTTCATCCAATTTGCATTTGGCCTCACTCTGACAATGGAGGAGACCCAGGGCAGAAAGGTCAGTATGAGTATAGAAGTTGAGATGTAATGTTAAAATTGTACAAGGCATTGGTGAGGCCAATTCTGGAGTATGGGGTACAATTTTGGTCGCCTAATTATAGGAAGGACGTCAACAAAATAGAGAGAGTACAGAGGAGATTTACTAGAATGTTGCCTGGGTTTCAGCAACTAAGTTACAGAGAAAGGTTGAACAAGTTAGGGCTTTATTCTTTGGAGCGCAGAAGGTTAAGGGGGGACTTGATAGAGGTCTTTAAAATGATGAGAGGGATAGACAGAGTTGACGTGGAAAACCTTTTCCCACTGAGAGTAGGGAAGATTCAAACAAGGGGACATGACTTGAGAATTAAGGGACAGAAGTTTAGGGGTAACATGAGGGGGAACTTCTTTACTCAGAGAGTGGTGGCTGTGTGGAATGAGCTTCCAGTGAAGGTGGTGGAGGCAGGTTCGTTTTTATCATTTAAAAATAAATTGGATAGTTATATGGACGGGAAAGGAATGGAGGGTTATGGTCTGAGCGCAGGTATATGGGACTAGGGGAGAATACGTGTTCGACACGGACTAGAAGGGTCGAGATGGCCTGTTTCCGTGCTGTAATTGTTATATGGTTATATGGTTATATGGGTAGGAAGGAACTGCAGATGCTGGTTTACACAGAAAGTAGACACAAAATGCTGGAGTAACTCAGCGGAACAGGCAGCATCTCTGGTGAGAAGGAATGGGTGACGTTTCGAGTCGAGACCCTTCTTCAGACTTTTTCGCCCAGAGAGTTGTGAATTTGTGGAATTCCCTGCCACAGAGGGCAGTGGAGGCCAAGTCACTGGATGGATTTAAGAGAGAGTTAGATAGAGCTCTAGGGGCTAGTGGAGTCAAGGGATATGGGGAGAAGGCAGGCACGGGTTATTGATTGGGGACGATCAGCCATGATCACAATGAATGGCGGTGCTGGCTCGAAGGGCCGAATGGCCTCCTCCTGCACCATTCGGCCCATCAAGTCCACTCCGCCATTCAATCATGGCTGATCCATCTTTCCCTCTCAACCCCATTCTCCTGCTTTCTCCCCGTAACCCTTGACAACCATACTAATCAAACATCTTCCGATCTCTGCCTTAAAAATATCCATTGACTTGGCCTCCACAGCCTTATGTGGTGAAGAATCCCACAGATTCAGCACACTGTGACTAGAGAAATTCCTCCTCATCTCAATAGACAATAGACAATGGGTGCAGGAGTAGGCCAATCGGCCCTTCGAGCCAGCACCACCATTCAATGTGATCATGGCTGATCATCCCCAATCAGTACCCCGTTCCTGCTTCTCCCCATATCCCCTGACTCCGCTGTCTTTAAGAGCCCTATCTAGCTCTCTCTTGAAAGTATCCAGAGAACCGGCCTCCACTGCCCTCGGAGGCAGAGAATTCCACAGTCACAAGTCACAACTATCCTTCCTAATGCCCCTGTCCCACTTAGGAAACCTGAACGGAAACCTCTGGAGACTTTACGCCCCACCCAAGGTTTCCGTGCGGTTCCCGGAGGTTGCAGGTGGTTGCCGGAGGTTGCAGGTAGTGGTAGCAGGTAGGGAGACTGACAAAAACCTCCGGGAACCGCACGGAAACCTTGGGTGGGGCGCAAAGTCTCCAGAGGTTTCCGTTCAGGTTTCCTAAGTGGGACAGGGGCTTAAGGGAACGTCCTTTAATTCTGAGGCTGTGACCTCTCGTCCTGGTCTCTCCCACTAGTGGAAACATCCTCTCCACATCCACCCTGTCCAGGCCTTTCACTAATCGGTACTGAAAGGAGCCAGAACGTGTGTGATTGACAAAAAAATGGAATTAGGCAATACTACGTCAAAGAGAGTGAAGTATAAAAGAGCGCGTGAAATGCTGCCTGGTGCGGAGAGCGTTTGGAAGATGCCACGAGCTCTGGTACTGAATGTAGAGGCTCAATTTCACACATTATGCAGCACAGATAACGGAAGTAGGGCCGGCAGCCGTTGACTCCAGCTCAGTAAATTGCTGACAGTGCGGTATTTTTGTGAAGTGAACGGTGGAATGAAAATCCTCAAACTGCCGCCATCCTCTGCTGCTGACAACTGAATAACTCCAGCTGCTCAAGTCTTTATGATCTTAAGCCCAATTTCAATATGTTACACAAAATAACACTCTGGCGTGCCACTCATCAGGCAGCTCGGTTAACCCACACATATTTGCTTTGTGCTTACTTACTTAGCACTGATATACTGTGCAAACATTAACATTAACTCAGTGTTCAAGAAGGAACTGCAGATGCTGGAAAATCGAAGGTAGACAAAATTGCTGGAGAAACTCAGCGGGTGCAGCAGCATCTATGGATCGAAGGAGATAGGTAACGTTTCGGGCCGAAACCCTTCTTCAGACTGATAGGGAGTGGCGGGGAGCAGGAAGGAAAAAGGGAGGAGGAGGAACCCGAGGGCTGGGGGATGGGAGGAGACAGCTCGAGGGCCAAGGAAGGGGAGGAGACAGCAAGGGCTAACAAAATTGGGAGAATTCAATGTTCATGCCCGCCGGATGCAGGCTCCCCAAGCGGAATATGAGGTGCTGTTCCTCCAATTTCCGGTGTTGCTCACTCTGGCAATGGAGGAGACCCAGGACAGAGAGATCGGATTGGGAATGGGAGGGGGAGTTGAAGTGCTGAGCCACCGGGAGGTCAGGTAGGTTCTTGCGGACCGAGCGGAGGTGTTCGGCGAAACGATCGCCCAACCTCCGCATAGTCTCACCGATGTAGATCAGCTGACATCTAGAGCAGCGGATGCAGTAGATGAGGTTGGAGGAGATACAGGTGAACCTCTGTCGCACCTGGAACGACTGCTTGGGTCCTTGAATGGAGTCGAGGGGAGAGGTAAAGGGACAGGAGTTGCATTTCTTGCGGTTGCAACGGAAAGTGGGTGGTACGGGAGGGAAGGGAAGAATTGACAAGGGAGTTGCGGAGGGAGCGGTCTTTGCGGAAGAAACATAGAAAATAGGTGCAGGGGGAGGCCATTCGGCCCTTCAAGCCAGCACCGCCATTCATTGTGATCATGGCTGATCGTCCCCTATCAATAACCCGTGCCTGCCTTCTCCCCATATCCCTTGACTCCACTAGCCCTTAGAGCTCTATCTAACTCTCTCTTAAATCCATCCAGTGACTTGGCCTCCACTGCCCTCTGTGGCAGGGAAATTCCACAAATTCACAACTCTCTGGGTGAAAAAGTTTTTTCTCACCTCAGTCTTAAATGACCTCCCCTTTATTCTAAGACTGTGTGTGGCCCCTGGTTCTGGACTCTGCCGAGTTTGCCCTTGACTCATACTCGCAGCATGGTCATCACAAGGTCGTAGGAGGACGTAGACAGGCCGTGATGCTAGTCGTAGGTACTCGTGGCATCAAGTAGGTCGGGGCGTTTTTTCTAGTCTGACGATTAGATCAGATTAGATTAGATTAGATCCTTTATTTGTCATTCAGACCTTATGGTCTGAACGAAATGTCGTTACCTGCAGCCATACATACAATAATACAATAATAAACAACAGAACAAACAGTAAACACAAATTAACATCCGCCACAGTGAGTCCACCAGGCACCTCCTCACTGTGGTGGAGGCAAAAATCTTAGGGCTGCAGTCTCTTCCCTCCTCTTCTCCCTCTGCGCTGAGGCGATACCCCATCGGGCGATGGTAAGTCAGTCCCGCGGGTCACCGAGCTCCGCGAACGGGCCGGTTCAAACACCGCGGCCCGGGGTGGTCGAAGCTGCCGCCCTCCAGTCCAGCGGACACAGCTGTTGACGACGTCGTCCACTGGTCCGCGGCCGAACCCCGGACTCAGGCCGCCGCCGCCAGAACGGCGTCTCAGCCACCGGAGCACCGTTCCAGACCCTCACGTGAGCGTCTCAGCCCCGCGCCAGGCCGACCCCATGGGAGCGCCGTTACCCTCGAGCTGGGCCGCCCCGACGGGAGCGCCGTTACCCTCGAGCTGGGCCGCCCCGACGGGGGCGTCTCAGCCCTGCGCCAGGCCGCCCTCACGGGAGCGTCACAGCCCCTCACGGGAGCGCCGATCCGGCCCCGAGCTGGGCCGCCCTCGCGGGAGCGAGCCCAGGGCGAGTCCTGACTGGCTCTGCCTCCGGAGCCTTGAGGTCGCCAGCTCCGCCATTAGGCCTCAGCGCAGACGGAGGCAGAGAAGGGGGATATGACAAAAAAGTCGCATTCCCCCGAAGGGAGAGACAGCAAGCCCTGTTTCAACCCCCCACCCCCCACATAAACACAAACTAAAACCAAAAACTTAGCTAAACAAAACGAAAAAAACAACACAAAAAAGTAAAAACAAACGGACTGCAGGCGAGCCGCAGCCGTTCACCAGCGCCGCCACTTCCGGAAAATGTCCACGAGTAAAAAAGGTGGTGAAAGTGGGACAGGCCCTTAAGGCAGCAACTCTACCACAGCGCCACCCTGCCTTCTCACGGACTTGCTCAGGCATAATCCGATCCGATGCTGGACTCGAGGGTGTGAGCTACAGGGAGAGGTTGAGCAAGCTGCGACTGCCTGGGACAACACATAAAATAGACTCCCACCCTAAGCCAGATTTGACCACAGTTCACAAGCACTTCTGGCCTTGACAAAGCACTTTGAGTCAACCTGAAGAAGATTTGACAGGGAAACATAAATGAAAGATATTATTTTCAATTTTTTATTGGCTAAGTAGTCAAACGATTAATATTTTAATGGCGATACGAGCTGCAGAATGCTGGTTTATACTTAAACAACAGACTGAGAGCGCCTGAATAACTCAGATAGACTCAAAAGTGCTGGAGTAACTCAGCGGGCTCAGGCAGCATCTCTGGAGAAAATGGAGAGGTGACGTTTCGAGTCAGGACCCTACTGCAGACTGGTGCACCTATTCCTGAGATGCTGCCCGACTCGCATTTTGTCCTTAAGAAAGAACTGCAGATGCTGGAAAAGTCGTAGGTAGACAAAAATGCTGGAGAAACTCAGCGGCTGAGGCAGCATGTATGGAGCGAAGGAATAGGTGACGTTTCGGGTCGAGACCCTTCTTCCGGCTGATGGAAGGTAGAAAAAATGCTGGAGAAACTCAGCGGGTGAGGCAGCATCTATGGAGCGAAGGAATAGGTGACGCAGTCTGAAGAAGGGTCTCGACCCGAAACGTCACCTATTCCTTCGCTCCGTAGTTCCTGCCTGACACGCTGAGTTTCTCCAGCATTTTCGTCCACCAGTATTTTGTGTGTAGCTTTGGTATAAACTAGCATCTGCAGTTTCTTTTCATGACATATTGCTGGAATAACTCAGCGGGTCAGCCAGCATCTCTGGAGAACATGGATAGGTGACATTTCGGGTCGTTCTCCAGAACTTTCGTTATTAGTTATACAGTCATCATCGACATATTCTTTCGTTCATTTTTGATGAGGGCGAAACCATTGCTATTTTCATCCTCATTATTCTTTTCGAATAATATATGTTTCATTTCAAACACCATCGCCAGTGCCTTGCACTGTAATGACAAACCCCAGCCAACTTCACATATTCTCAGTTAATATTGAAAGAGCAGATTTAAACGATGATCCCAGTGTACATTTGAGAAACTTTGACCCTCTTCCCATTTATACTTCACAATTCAATATTGAGGTGTACATAGAAACATAGAAAATAGGTGCAGGAGTAGGCCATTCGGCCCTTCGAGCCTGCACCGCCATTCAATATGATCATGGCTGATCATCCAACTCAGTATCCCATCCCTGCCTTCTCTCCATACCCCCTGATCCCTTTAGCCACAAGGGCCACATCTAACTCCTTCTTAAATATAGACAATGAACTGTGGCCTCAACTACCTTCTGTGGCAGAGAATTCCACAGATTCACCACTCTCTGTGTGAAAAATGATTTTCTCATCTCGGTCCTAAAAGACTTCCCTCTTATCCTTAAACTGTGACCCCTTGTTCTGGACTTCCCCAACATCGGGAACAATCTTCCTGCATCTCGCCTGTCGAACCCCTTAAGAATTTTGTACGTTTCTATAAGATCCCCCCTCAATCTTCTAAATTCTAGCGAGTACAAGCCGAGTCTATCCAGCCTTTCTTCATATGAGAGTCCTGTCATCCCGGGAATCAGTAAGAAGGAACTGCAGATGCTGGAAAAATCGAAGGTAGACAAAAATGCTGGAGAAACTCAGCGGGTGAGGCAGCATCTATGGAGCAAAGACATTACTGTGCTGAGGTTACTTCTGCATTTGGAATAACCAGTCGGGAGTAGTGGAGCCACACACTATCAGGTTTAATAAAACCTGCGCATCATTGAATGACCATGGTTTGGCTGATAAATAATGGCTAATGGCGTAGGATAAATTGCCTCGCTCGCAGCTAACGATTGCTCAAGGCCATTCATGCCGGGCAGGACCAGATGGTGCCCACTTTGCTCATCTACTTGTCAGGGATTCTCAAGAAGCACATTAATCACGCACTTGTTGTCTCGCCATGTTTCAGCGGGGAAGCTTGGTCTGTCGCTATTTCAGTGAGAAAGTGCTCGAATCCTGCCCCTCAGCTCTGAGCTGCACCTCTGTCGCAACGAGGAAAAAGCAGAGAGCACAATGTTGGGACAAAAATCCTTCGAAACTCAGCGGGTGAGGCAGTATCTATGGAGCGAAGGAAAAAGGTGACGTTTCGGGACCCGAAACGTCACCTATTTCCTTCGCTCCATAGATGCTGCCTCACCCGCTGAGTTTCGAAAGAAGGATCTCGGCCCGAAACGTCGCCTATTCCTTCGCTCCATAGATGCTGCCTCACCCGCTGAGTTTCGAAAGAAGGATCTCGGCCCGAAACGTCGCCTATTCCTTCGCTCCATAGATGCTGCCTCACCCGCTGAGTTTCGAAGAAGGATCTCGGCCCGAAACGTCGCCTATTCCTTCGCTCCATAGATGCTGCCTCACCCGCTGAGTTTCGAAGAAGGATCTCGGCCCGAAACGTCGCCTATTCCTTCGCCCCATAGATGCTGCCTCACCCGCTGAGTTACCAACTTACAACATTCTTAAGGGGTTGGACAGGGCTAGATGCAGGAAGATTGTTCCCGATGTTGGGGAAGTCCAGAACAAGGGGTCACAGTTTAAGGATAAGGGGGAAGCCTTTTCGGACCGAGATGAGAACATTTGTTTTCACACAGAGAGTGGTGAATCTGTGGAATTCTCTGCCACAGAAAGTAGTTGAGGCCACAGTTCAATGGCTATATTTAAGAGGGAGTCGGGATCGAACCAGGGTCCCTGGAGCTGTGAGCACTGTAATGCAGCAACTCTACCGCTGCGCCACTGTGGCCGTCCCTTATCTTAAGTATGTGTGCCTTCTTCTTCTTGCGTATGGCGTGCACAGCCTAAAGGGCCTGTCCCACTTTCACCACCTAATTCAGGACCTCTGCCGAGTTTGCCCTTGAATCATACCCGCAGCATGGTCGTCACGAGGTCGTAGGTCGGTCGTAGCTAGGCCGTGATGCTGGTCGTAGGTACTCCTGGCATCAAGTAGGCCAGGGCATTTTTTACTAGCCTGATGAAAAATGTCCACGAGTAAAAAAGGTCGTGAATTAGGTCGTGAAAGTGGGACAGGCCCTTAAAGTTGTCGGTCAACTTGTTCTATTTGATCTATTTGTTTGTGCACGTCGGGTTGATTGTATTAGTCGAAACCCGGTGGACCACGTGAAGGTTGCGATTTCCCACCCCAGTATGTGTGTGTGTAGGGTAGTGTTAACGTGCGGGGATCGCTGGTCGGCGAGGACTCGGTGGGCCGAAGGGCCTGTTTCCGCGCTGTATCTCTAAACTAAACTAATATGTGTTTTCCTTTAAGAAGCAGGCCTGACAATAATAATAATAATAATGGATGGGATTTATATAGCGCCTTTCTAATACTCAAGGCGCTTTACATCGCATTATTCATTCACTCCTCAGTCACACTCGGTGGTGGTAAGCTACTTCTGTAGCCACAGCTGCCCTGGGGCAGACTGACGGAAGCGTGGCTGCCAATCTGCGCCTACGGCCCCTCCGACCAACACCAATCACTCACACACATTCACACACATTCACACACAGGCAAAGGTGGGTGAAGTGTCTTGCCCAAGGACACAATGACAGTATGCACTCCAAGCGGGATTCGAACCGGCCACAATACAGGTGAGCTCTGTGTATAATCCGGAACAAATATAATATAGCAGTATAATTTAGATAAATGTGAGGTTATCCACTTTGGCGGCAAAAACAAGGGGGCAGGTTATTATCTCAATGGGGTTAGGTTAGGTAAGGGGGAGGTGCAGCGAGACCTGGGCGTTCTTGTACACCGGTCACTGAAAGTTGGCTTACAGGTACAGCAGGCAGTTAAGAAAGCTAATGGAATGTTGGCCTTCATAACAAGAGGATTTCAGTATAGGAGGATTTCAGTATAGTTCTTCTGCAGTTGTACAGGGCTCTGGTGAGACCACATCTGGAGTATTGTGTACAGTTCTGGTCTCCTAATTTGAGGAAGGAGATCCTTGTGATTGAGGCAGTGCAGCATAGGTTCACGAGATTGATCCCTGGGATGGCGGGACTGTCATATGAGGAAAGATTGAAAAGACTAGGCTTGTATTCAGAAGGATGAGGGGTAGTTCTTATAGAAACATATCAAATTATAAAAGGACTGGACAAGCTAGATGCAGGAAAAATGTTCCCAATGCCGGGCGAGTCCAGAACCAGGGTTAGAATAAAGGGGAGGTCATTTAAGACTGAGGTGAGAAAAAACGTTTTTCACCCAGAGAGTTGTGAATTTGTGGAATTCCCTGCCACAGAGGGCAGTGGAGGCCAAGTCACTGGATGGATTTAAGAGAGAGTTAGATAGAGCTCTAGGGGCTAGTGGAGTCCAGGGATATGGGGAGAAGGCAGGCACGGGTTATTGATAGGGGACGATCAGCCATGATCACAATGAATGGCGGTGCTGGCTCGAAGGGCCGAATGGCCTCCTCCTGCACCTATTTTCTATGTTTCTATGTTTCTAATAAAGGGGAGGTCATTTAAGACTGAGGTGAGAAAAACCGTTTTTCACCCTGAGAGTTGTGAATTTATGGAATTCCCTGCCACAGAGGAGAGCAGTGGAGGCCAAGTCACTGGATGGATTTAAGAGAGAGTTAGATAGAGCTCTAGGAGGCTAGTGGAGTCAAGGGATATGGGGAGAAGGCAGGCACGGGTTATTGACAGGTGATCACAATGAATGACGGTGCTGGCTCGAAGGGCCGAATGACCTCCTCCTGCACCTATTTTCTATGTTTCTATGTTTCTATCTAAATATCGTACGAAAATGGTTTTCACAGGACACATTTCAGAGGATCAGTCTCTTTGTCTGGGTTTGTGTTCCATTACTGATTGATGTGCACTAATGGCAGTATCTGATCTGCGTTTATCGATACAGAACCATTAAATTACTCCTAAAGCTGTCAATAAATCTGCTGCAATAATAGCCTCCCAATTACACAGAAAGCTTTTTCCACCTCAGGCAATTACTTAAACTGTGCGATAAAAGCCCAGTGGAACAATAGAAAACAAAATTGTTTTGTGGGCTCTCTCATCTGAAATATTTTTATTATTCATCTTTTTCATCATTCGAGCACTTGCTGCTCAGTCTTACTTCCTCAGTGACCGGACAATCTCTTCAGAAGTTTCTGACGACCAGAAATTCGACCAGAAGGCAAAATAAAGAGCAGTACTTTTGTTGTTATAGGCGGATAAAAAATGGTGGAGAGACTCAGCGGGTGAGGCAGCATCTATGGAGCGAAGGAATAGGTGACGTTTCGGGTCTCATAGAAACATAGAAAATAGGTGCAGGAGTAGGCCATTCGACCCTTCGAGCCTGCACCGCCATTCAATATGATCATGGCTGATCATCCAACTCAGTATCCTGTACCTGCCTTCTCTCCATACACCCTGATCCCTTTAGCCACAAGGGCCACATCTAACTCCCTCTGAAATATAGCCAATGAACTGTGGCCTCAACTACCTTCTGTGGCAGAGAATTCCAGAGATTCACCACTCTCTGTGTGAAAAATGTTTTTCTCATCTCGGTCCTAAAAGACTTCCCTCTTATCCTTAAACTGTGGTGAATCTGTGGAATTCTCTGCCACAGAAGGTAGTTGAGGCCGGTTCATTGGCTATATTTAAGAGGGAGTTAGATGTGGCCCTTGTGGTTAAAGGGATCAGGGGGTATGGAGAGAAGGCAGGGATGGGATACTGAGTTGGATGACCAGCCATGATCATATTGAATGGCGGTGCAGGCTCGAAGGGCCGAATGGCCTACTCCTGCACCTATTTTCTATGTTTCTATGTAACCAACCAACCAACCCCTCCTCCCCCCCCCCACACCTGCTCCCCACCCTCTTTCTCCCCCCCTCCTTTCTCCCCCCCCTCCCTCCCCTGTGTCTAACCTGCACTCAAGCCTATTTCTCCTATTTCTCCCCTCCTCTTCCACCAACATTCTTTCCTCTAGCTTCACAATTCGCAACTCTTCAATCCCTTTGTCTCACACCTTCTGTCTTTTCATCTCTGCCAATAGACAATAGACAATAGGTGCAGGAGTAGAGGCCATTCGGCCCTTCGAGCCAGCGCCGCCATTCACTGTGATCATGGCTGAAAATCAGTACCCCGTTCCTGCCTTCTCACAAATATCCCCTGACTCCGCTATCTTTAAGAGCCCTATCTAGCTCTCTCTTGAAAGCATCCAGAGAACCGGCCTCCACCGCCCTCTGAGGCAGAGAATTCCACAGACGTCTCCACAGATGCCCTTTGTCTAACCATCTGCATATCAAGCCTGTGTCTACTTTTTAAAAAAAACATATATTTCATTCATTTGTTCTCTATCACCTCTCGTTTCATCTCTCGTTTCCCTCTCCCCCGACTCTCAGTCTGAAGAAGGGTCTCGACCCGAAACATCACCCCTTCCTTGTCTCCAGAGATGCTGCCTGACCAGCTGAGTTACACCCCAGCGGTGTGAACACTGACTTCTCCAATTTCAGGTGGTCCCTGCTTTCTCCTTCTTTCCCCTCCCCTTCCCAGCTCTCCCACAAGCCCACTATCTCCGCCTCTTCCTTTCTTCTTCCCGCCCCCCCACCCCCACATCAGTTTGAAGAAGGGTCTCAACCAGAAACGTCGCCTATTTCCTTCCCTCCATCACCCGCTGAGTTTCTCCAGCATTTTTGTCTACCAGCTGAGTTACTCTGCACTTTGTTCTTTTTTGTTTGTTAACCAGCATCTGCAGTTCCTTGTTTCTACACCTAGGTGGAATAGTCAGGCATTGGTAAAGGTGATAGTGATAAGGGCCTGTCCCACATTCACGACCGAATTCAAGACCTTTTTTACTCGTGGACATTTTTCATCAGGCGAGAATAACGCCGTGACCTACTTGATGCCACGAGTACCTACGACCAGCATCACGGCCCAGAACGCAGCCGCCCGACTCATCACCCACACCAAATCCTGGCATCACATCACTCCAGTCCTCAAAAAACTTCACTGGCTTCCCATCTCCCACCGGATCACCTACAAAATCCTGGTCCTCACCTACAAAGCCCTCCACCATCTGGCCCCCCCCATATCTCACTGACCTCCTCTCCCCCTACCACCCCTCCCGGTCCCTCAGATCCACATCAGCCGGTCTCCTCTCCATCCACAAGTCCAACCTCCGCAGTTTTGGGGACAGAGCCTTCTCCAGGGCAGCTCCCAGGCTCTGGAACTCCCTCCCCCAACTGATCCGCAATTCCGTGTCCCTCACCATCTTCCAGTCCCGCCTCAAGACCCATCTCTTCACCTCTGCCTATCCTTAGCCCCACGTCCCCGTCCCTTTTCATCTGTGCATTAATTGCCTCATACTGTGTTTTGTATTGAATTCTGTCTTTACTTTGTGTACTAGTCATGTCTCTACTATTTATTTCATTCCCCTTACATGTTTTTCCTCTACCTGCTAAATTTTTGTAAGGTGTCCTTGAGACTCTTGAAAGGCGCCCATAAATAAAATTTATTATTATTATTATTACCTACGACCTCGTGACGACCACGCTGCGAGTATGAGTCAAGGGCAAACTCGGCAGAGGTGGTGAATTAGGTCGTGAATGTGGGACAGGCCCTTTCATCGAGCTGCAAATCAATGGTGCGTTAAAATGAATGACCAGTTAATAGCCAGCAATATAACCAGGCGGCACGGTGGCGCAGCGGTAGAGTCGCGCCCCTTGCAGCAACTACAGCGCCAGTGTCCCGGCTTCGATTCCGACTACGGATGCTTGTCTGCTCGGAGTTCGTACGTTATCCCCGTGACCTGCGTGGGATTTCTCCAAGTTTTCTCCAAGATTTGTCGGTCAATTGGCTTGGTAGAAATGTAAAATTGTCCCGAGTGTGTGTAGGATAGTATTCATGTGCGGGGTTCGCTGATCGGTGTGGACTCGGGGGGGAGGGGGTGGTGAATGGCCTGTTTCCACGCTGTATCGCTAAACTCAATCTAAGCTAAAAGACGGAACGTGAGATCGTTTCACCTTCAGATAGAGCTGTGGATCTCATACCAATTATCGTTCAAATCACGGACCGGTTGCGATCAAATAAAAGCATTGACTCTAATTCAACGTGTAAGAAAGAACTGCAGATGCTGGATAAAATCGAAGGTAGACACAAAATGCTGGAGTAACTCAGCGGGTGAGGCAGCATCCCTGGAGAGAAGGGTGAGTCACCCGTTCCTACTCTCCAGAGATGCTGCCTCACCCGCTGAGTGCCTACTAACTCTAAATCAATCCTTGGACTTTCAGAAACAGATTGTAATCGAATCCCTTGGCATTAAATTGTAATGCGTATATTAATATGTGCGTGATGAGAAAGTGCTGTTTAATAAATACACATTTACTGACTATCCTGCTCCATTCAAAGTAAGTGTATCAAATATAAGCCTGTGGCAGCTACAAGGCCACAATACAATCCTGACATTCATGTAGG
>NC_046000.1:10406562-10436562 GCF_010909765.2 Amblyraja radiata
TCCCCATCCCACTCTCTCTCTCTCCCTCTCTCACCCGTTCTCTCCCCCCAACCCCTCTCACTCTCTCTCTCTCCCCTTGCTCCCCCTCTCCCTCCCCTTTTCCCTTTTCCACCCAGAGGGTTGTGAATCTGTGGAGTTCTCGGCCGCAGAAGGCAGTGGAGGCCGATTCACTGGATGTTTTCATGGGAGAGTTGGATATAGCACTCAGGGCTAACGGAATCAAGGGATATGGGGAGAAAGCAGGAACGGGGTACTGATTCTGGATGATCAGCCGCGATCATATTGAATGGTGGTGCTGGCTCGAAGGGCCGAATGGTGCAATTCACATTTGCCCCTAGTGCTAGTGTACGGAGATCACTGGACTGCAGTAGGCCGAAGGCTCTGTTTCCACGCTGTATCTCTAATCTAAACAGCACAACAGCACACAAGAAAACACATTTAAACTGGGCATCAAGAACAGACTTGTAAATGCTCCTCTAAAAGTCAAAGTAAGTCAATAAGAACTCTCTGCCTCAGAGGGCGGTGGAGGCCGGTTCTTTGGGTGCTTTCAAGAGATAGGGCTCTTAAAAATAGCGGAGTCAGGGGATATGGGGAGAAGGCAGGAACGGGGTACTGATTCTGGATGATCAGCCGTGATCACATTGAATGGCGGTGCTGGCTCGAAGGGCCGAATGGCCTCTACTCCTGCACCTATTGTCTATTGAAATGCCAATTAATTGAGTGTTTGTTTGATTGCAGGCTTTCCCTTGTGTGTCCACTGGAATTTATGGTAAGCTATCTTTTTTTCAAATGATCAATTATTAATCATTCTTCAATAGTTACTGAGGTTACTATTCCTCCGAGAGGGTGTACCTTGTGTAGACACAACATAAACGCAGGCTCTTTGACCCACCAAGTTGACCGTCGAACATTGACGCGGGGTTGCACGGTGGCGCAGTGGTAGAGTTGCTGCCTTACAGCGCCAGAGACTCACGTTTAATCCTGGCCGCGGGTGATGTCTGTACGAATAAGGGGTCGGCCATTTAGGGCTGAGATGAGGAAAAACGTTTTCACCCAGAGAGTGGAATTCTCTGCCTCAGAAGGCAGTGGAGGCCGATTCACTGGATGTTTTCATAGAAACATAGAAAATAGGTGCAGGAGTAGGGCATTCGGCCCTTCGAGCCTGCACCGCCATTCAATATGATCATGGCTGATCATCCAACTCAGTATCCTGTACCTGCCTTCTCTCCATACCCCCTGATCCCTTTAGCCACAAGGGCCACATCTACCTCCCTCTTAAATATCGCCAATGAACTGTGGCCTCAACTACTTTCTGTGGCAGAGAATTCCACAGATTCACCACTCTCTGGGTGAAAAAAAAATTTCTCATCTCGGTCCTAAAAGACTTCCCTCTTATCCTTAAACTGTGACCCCTTGTTCTGGGCTTCCCCAACATCGGGAACAATCTTCCTGCATCAAGAGAGAGTTAGAGATAGCTCCTAGGGCTAAATGAATAGACAATAGACAATAGGTGCAGGAGTAGGCCATTCGGTCCTTCGAGCCTGCACCACCGCCATTCATTGTGATCATGGCTGATCATCCACAATCAGTATCCCGTTCCTGCTTTCTCTCCATATCCCTTAACACCACTATCCCTAAGAGCTCTATCTAACTCTCTCTTGAAAGCATCCAGAGAACCAGCCTCCACCGCCCTCTGAGGCAGTGAATTCCACAGACTCACAACTGAATCAAGGGATATGGGGAGAAAGCAGGAACGGGGCACTGATTTTGGATGATCAGACGTGATCATATTGAAAGGCGGTGCTGGCTCGAAGGGCCGAATAGCCTACTCCTGCACCTATTTTCTCTGTTTCTATGATTCTATGCACATATATACACACACACATATATATATATATGTATATACTGTATATACACACACATCCTCCTGCGCTCCAGGGAATAGAGACCCAGCCTGTTCAACCTCTCCCCATAGCTCAGACCCTCGAGTCCTGGCAACATCCTCGTAAAGGGCCTGTCCCACTTTCCCGAGTTATTCACGAATTCTCCCGAGTTTACAAACTCGCAGAATGTTCGTAACGAGTCCGTAGGAGACCGTGGATATATCGTAGCGGCTCGTTATGCCACTCGGGGCTATTATTTTACCCGTGGACATTTTTTATCGGGCTGGAAAAAACGTCCCGACTTACCTGATCTCTGTAGGGGGCGCTCCTCTGTGTGCAGCCATGTCAGCAGCGCGTCAGTTTCGCCAGCTTTTTTTTATTTTTTAGTATGTTTTAAAGTGTGTATTTAATGTTCCTTCGTGTGTTTTGTGTGAGGGGTGGTGTGGGGGGTGGTGTGGGGGGGGTGAGGGGGAAACCGCTTCGGTCGCCTCCTCCATGGAGAGGCGACTTTTTCCAGGTCGCCTCCCCCGTGGCCTAACATCAAGGATCGACGCGGCCTTTCCCGGAGACGTGCCCGGGGCTTCAGCGGCGGGCGCAGCGTGGACTCTCGTTGTGGAGCGGGTGAACCCTCGTTGGGGCTCGCTGGAGGGGAGCGCTCCGTTTTGCTGGCCCGGGGCTGCCGGCAGCCTGAAGTCGCAGCCTGAAGCCGCGGTCTGCAGAGCTCCAGCTGGTGCGGCGTCTACAGCCCGGGATCCCTCGTGGGGGACCCGGGGGAAGAAGAAGCCATCACTGCCGGCCCGCGGCCAACTTCTACCGCGGGTCGGCATGGACTTACCATCACCCCTGGAGGGGAGCTTCGACCGCCGGCCCTGCAGTCTACGGTGCTTCTGGCTGCGGCGGGGACTTTAAATCTTGACCGCCGGTCTGCGGCCTACAACAATCTAAAGCCGCGGTCTCCGGTGAGGAAGAGCCGATCCTGGACTGACTGGACTCTGGTCCTGTACACGGGGGGGAAATGGAGGAGGACTGGCCAAATTTTTGTGCCTTCCACCACAGTGATGAATGCTGTGGTGGATGTTTGTGTTACAGTTTTATTGTGTGTTCTTTATTATTGTACTGCTGCTGACAACCCAAATTTCCACCAACCCTGGTTGTGTGGCAATAAATTATATCTATTTATCTATCTATCTGATGCCCCGAGTACCTACTGCTGGCATAACGAGCCGCTACGATACATCCACGGACTCCTACGGTCTCGTTACGAACATTCGGGAGAATTTGTAAACAACTCGGGAAAGTGGGACAGGCTCTTAAATGGAAACCTGTTCACTCAAAGGATCGTAAACCAAGACTTGTGATGGAGAAGGGTCTCGACCCGAAACGTCACCTGTCCCTGCTCTCTGGAGAAGCAGCCTGAACCGCTCCGGGAATCGTTCGGGATGTTTGTGTCTGTCTTTGGCTTGAACCAGCATCTGTTGTGATGGAACAGGAACGCATGCTGCCGCCATGTTGGAACAAACGGCATGCGCTCACTCAGAAGCGAGCGCGCGCGCACACACACACACACACACGGCGTTTCCGCTTCCTAACAAACTGCCCGGGTGGAGGAACTGCTTGCAAAATAAATATGAAGGATTCCTACTTATCTCGCTGAGTATTCTACTGAGAGTTGTGAAGGAAGATTTATCTCCCATTCAGATTCAAAGCCGTCGATAACAGGAAGGAACTATCCTCACGAGAACCCAATCGATGTGTGTTTTACTCGAGAGGCTGTGCACAGGAGCTCAGAAATCTATCGCAACACTTAAAACTAATCTAGTTACTCCCAACTTGATAGGATAATTGCCACTGCTCGCATTTCATCGCCTGCCTCCTGTGTCTGTCAGTATATCCCCTTGCCAGCAGTGTCTACCAACGGCTGATCATAGAACGGAGATGAGGAAACACTTTTCCACACAGAGAGTTGTGAGTCTGTGGAATTCTCTGCCTCAGAGAGTGGTGGAGGCCGGATACTTTCAAGAGAGAGCTAGATAGGGCTCTTAAAGATAGCGGAGTCATAGAAACATAGAAACATAGAAAATAGGTGCAGGAGTAGGCCATTCGGCCCTTCGAGCCTGCACCGCCATTCAATATGATCATAGCTGATCATCCAACTCAGTATCCCGTACCTGCCTTCTCTCCATACCCCCTGATCCCTTTAGCCACAAGGGCCACATCTAACTCCCTCTTAAATATAGCCAATGAACTGTGGCCTCAACTACCTTCTGTGGCAGAGAATTCCACAGATTCACCACTCTCTGTGTAAAAATGGTTTCCTCATCTCGGTCCTAAAAGATTTCCCCCTTATTCTTAAACTGTGTGTGTGACCCCTTGTTCTGGACTTCCCCAACATCGGGAACAATCTTCCTGCATCTAGCCTGTCCAACCCCTTAAGAATTAAGAATCAGGTGTGATTGAATGACAGAGTAGACTCGATGGGCCGAATGGCCTAGTTTTCTGCTCCCATCTCTATATGAACATGATTTCATGCGTTGTGCTTTTGTTCTACACACAGGTTATCCCAACGGACAAGCTGCGGAGACGGTGTTAAAGACCGTCAGACATTATCTGGAGGAACACATCAACTCAGTGAGTAATGGCATTGCCCTGCAAATAGTGGCTAGATCAGTGGTTCTAGTGCGGCACGATGGCGCAGCGGTAGAGTTGCTGCCTCCCGGGTTCAATCCCGACTACGGGCGCTGTCTGTGCGGAGTTTGCACGTTCTCCCCGTGACCTGCGTGGGTTTTCTCCGGGATCTCCGGTTTCCTCCCACACTCCATAGCCATTGTAGGTTAATTAGACAATAGACAATCGACGCAGGAGTAGAGGCCATTCGGCCCTTCGAGCCAGCACCGCCATTCAATGTGATCAAACAAGAGGACATGACTTCAGAATTAAGGGACAGAAGTTTAGGGGTAACAGGAGGGGGAACTTCTTTACTCAGAGAGTGGTAGCGGTGTGGAATGAGCTTCCAGTGGAAGTGGTGGCGGCAGGTTCGTTGGTATCATTTAAAAATAAATTGGATAGGCATATGGATGAGAAGGGAATGGAGGGTTATGGTATGAGTGCAGGCAGGTGGGACTAAGGGAAAAAAGTTGTTCGGCACGGACTTGTAGGGCCGAGATGGCCTGTTTCCGTGCTGTAGTTGTTATATGGTTATATGGTTATATGGCTGATCATCCCCAATCAGTACCCCGTTCCTGCCTTCTCCCCCCCATATCCCCTGACTCCGCTATCTTTAAGAGCCCTATCTAACTCTCTCTTGAAAGCATCCAGAGAACCGGCCTCCACCGCCCTCTGAGGCGGAGAATTCCACAGACTCACAACTCTCTGTGAGAAAAATTGTTTCCTCGTCTCCGTTCTAAATGGCCGAAACCTTATTCTTAAACTGTGTGTGTGTGTGTGGCCCCTGGTTCTGGACTCCCCCCAACATCGGGAACATGTTGGCTCGATTGGATTGTAAATTGTCCCTAGTGTGAGCGGATTAGTGTTAGTGTGCGGGGATCGCTGGTCGGAGCGGACTCGGTGGGCCAAAGGGCCTGTTTCCGTGTTGTATCACTAAACTGAACTAACCTCAAGGCTGTGTAGGAAGGAACTGCAGATGCCGGTTTAAACCGGAGATAGACACAAAATGGTGGAGTAACTCAGCGGGAACTTCGGACTCTGCTGGAGTAACTCTGAGGGAGTAACTTCAGACTCTGGAGAAGTAGGATCTGGGCCCGAAACATCACCCATGCCTTCTCTCCATATCCCTTGATTCCGTTAGCCCCTAGAGCTCTATCTAACTCTCTCTTGAAAACATGCAGTGAATTGGCCTCCACTGCCCTCTGTGGCAGGGAATTCCACAAATTCACAACTCTCTGGGTGAAAAAGTTTTTTCTCACCTCAGTCTTAAATGGCCTCCCCTTTATTCTAAAACTGCGTGGCCCCTGGTTCTGGACTCGCCCAACATTGGGAACATTTTTCCTGCATCTAGCTTGTCCAGTCCTTTTATAATTTGATATGTTTCTATAAGATCCCCCCCTCATCCTTCTAAACTCCAGTGAATACAAGCCTGGTCTTTTCAATCTTTCCTCGTATGACAGTCCCGCCATCCCAGGGATCAATCTCATGAACCTACGCTGCACTGCCTCAATCGCAAGGATGTCCTTCCTCAAACTGCTGACAACTGCCGTACATGGTACTTCTGCCGAAACCAACGAAAGGCTTTCAATAATGAAAAGAAGAGTGCGAAAGCCAGCAGAGGCGTCCAGCATTGATTCTGCGAGATCGCGGATAAAAAGAGGAGTCTAATCTAATCTCACCCGCATTTCACAATCAGTGAATTCCTCCTCGATTAGACCAGAGCATATAACGTGCTCGAATTCTCAACATCGTTCCATATATAATTCATGGGTATATGTTCTGTCTTTATTACTGTGGACTCGACCCATCGGAGTTTGAGATTGCTTTTCATTTTCCGACCATGGACAATAATGCCTTGCCCTGTGCACAGTCAGGCTATTTCGTTGCTCCCTTCTGATGTTGCACGATGGCGCAACTTTAGAGTTGCTGCCTTTAAGATTTAAGACTTGCCTCAACTTTGACCACTTTTAAAACAAGACTGAAAACTTTATTGTATGACATGTTTTTATGTGAAGCACTTTGAGTCTGCCTCGTGTATGAAATGTGCTATATAAATAAAGTTGCCTTGCCTTGCCTTAGAAACATAGAAACATAGAAACGGGGAGAAGGCAGGAGAATGGGGTTGAGAGGGAGAGATAGATCAGCCACGATTGAATGGCGGGGTTGACTTGATGGGCCGAATGGCCTAAGTCTGCTCCCATCACAATAGACAATAGACAATAGGTGCAGGAGGAGGCCAATCGGCCATTCGGCCATTCATTGTGATCATGGCTGATCGTCCCCTATCAATAACCCGTGCCTGCCTTCTCCCCATATCCCTTGATTCCACTAGCCCCTAGAGCTCTATCTAACTCTCTCTTAAATCCATCCAGCGACTTGGCCTCCACTGCCCTCTGTGGCAGGGAATTCCACAAATTCACAACCCTCTGGGTGAAAAAGTTTTTTCTCACCTCAGTCTTAAATGACCTCCCCTTTATTCTAAGACTGTGTGTGTGGCCCCTGGTTCTGGACTCGCCCAACATTGGGAATATTTTTCCTGCATCGAGCTTGTCCAGTCCTTTTATAGGACAAGCTGTGGACTTACAGCGCTTACATCGCCAGTGGCCGCAGGACATTCTTTTCGGAAGGAGTTGATGAGGAATTTCTGAGTTCATTTAGTTGAGTTCATTGTCACGTGTACCGAGGTACAGTAAAAAGCTTTTGTTGCGTGCTATCCAGTCCGAAGAAGGGTCTCGACCCGAAACGTCACCCATTCTTTTGCTCCATAGACGCTGCCTAACGGGCCCATCCCACTTGGGCGTCATTTGCCCGTCACGCAGGTGGCGCGCGAAGATTCTGGAAGGTGTTTCTTGGTTCTTGGTTTCTTGGTCCTCCAAAATATTCCAAATGGAATTTAAACTGTGGAGGTGGTGAAGGGAGGGCTTGAGCCAGAAAGGGTCATTGGGAAGAAAGAGCTACTTTAAATTTAGTTGCATCTGGTTGGGTAACTATAGTAGGGTGGAGATTATTCCATGCTTTAATTGTGCGGGGGAAGAACGAATTGCTGTACACATCTAGGTGTCCTTGAGACTCTTGAAAGGCGCCCATAAATAAAATGTATTATTATTATTATTATTACATCTGTCTTTGTAGCTGGAATCACAAATTGGATCGAATGCCCTCGTCTGCTCCTAATTGGTTTGGGTTTGGTGTGGGTCTTGTGGTCTATGTCGAGCTGACCATTTAACATTTTGTAAAAACAGGACAAACGGTGAGCTTCACGTGTGTGTGTGTGTCTTGGAGAGGGTTCCACCCCAGAGAATTCAGAAGTTTGGTGACACTCGCTTCTCTCTCATAGGTGTTAGTAACAAATCGAGCTGCCTGTCTTTGGACACGTTCGATGGAAGAAATGTTTTTATATTTGTGTATGGGTCCCAAGCTGCAACTGCGTAGTCCAAATGAGGTGTAACGAGGGTGAAGTATAGCTTCTCCTTGACTAGAAGCTGAACAATGATGAAGAAAGATGTTGGAAAAATCTTCTCGAAGGAATAGGCGACGTTTCGGGTCGAGACCCGGAAGGGTCTCGACCCGAAACGTCACCTATTCCTTCTCTCCATAGATGCTGCCTCACCCGCTGAGTTCTCCAGATACAGGATAAAGGGGATAACGTTTAGTGCAAGGTAAAGTCCGATTAAAGATAGTCCGAGGGTCTCCAGTGAGTTAGATGGGAGGTCAGGACCACTCTCTGGTTGCTGTAGGATAGTTCAGTTGCCCGATAACAGCTGGGAAGAAACTGTCCCTGAATCTGGAGGCGTGCGCAAGCAAGGATCCTGGCCACTCCCTCTTCTCCCCTCTCCCATCGGGCAAGAGGTACAGAAGTGTGAAAACGAACGCACACACCTCCTCCAGATTCAGGGACAGTTTCTTCCCAGCTGTTATCAGGCGACTGAACCATCCTACCACAACTAGAGAGCAGTTGTACAGGGTCTTGGTGAGACCACACCTAGAGTATTGCGTACAGTTTTGGTCTCCTAATCTGAGGAAAGACATTCTTGCCATAGAGGGAGGACAGAGAAGGTTCACCAGACTGATTCCTGGGATGGCAGGACTTTCATATGAAGAAAGACTGGATAGACTCGGCTTGTACTCGCTGGAATTTAGAAGATTGAGGGGGGATCTTATAGAAACTTACAAAATTCTTAAGGGGTTGGACAGGCTAGATGCAGGAAGTTGTTCCCGATGTTGGGGAAGTCCAGAACTAGGGGTCACAATTTAAGGATAAGAGGGAAATCTTTTAGGACCGAGATGAGAAAATCATTTTTTACACAGAGAGTGGTGAATCTCTGGAATTCTCTGCCACAGAAGGTAGTTGAGGCCACAGTTCATTGGCGATATTTAAGAGGGAGTTAGATGTGGCCCTTGTGGCTAAAGGGATCAGGGGGTATGGAGAGAAGGCAGGGATGGGATACTGAGTTGGATGATCAGCTATGATCATATTGAATGGCGGTGCAGGCTCGAAGGGCCAAATGGCCTACTCCTGCACCTATTTTCTATGTTTCTATGTTTCTAAACTAAATTAAAACTCAGCAGTAGGTTTATCAACGCTGGCTTCCCAATCCCATCAGGAGCAGGTTGTTAGGCCGAGTGAGGTGAAAGTGGCCCGCCAGCAACAAAAGGGAGTTAGGATAAGCTGCCAAATTGCGTGAGCTATCATCGTTGAGTCATTGGTGGCCTTCGGGGAAGCGAAGATGTTTCCTTCAGGGAAAAGGAAGCTGTTCAGCCCATCCTGCCTCTGCCGACACCTGAACCCCAACAATGCAGATGTTGGAGGATGTTTACACTGGTGGGAGAGTCTCGGAGCCTCAGAATAAAAGGACGTACCTTTAGAAGGGAGACGAGGAGGAATTTCTTTAGTCAGAGGTTTTCATCTCATTGGTTTAGTTTTGAGACGCAGCGATCCCCGCACATCAACACTATCCTCCACACATGAGGGACAAGTTACATCTATAGGTGCTTGTCTGAACGGAGTTTGTACGTTCTCCCCGTGACCTGCGTGGTCCTGTGTCTCTAAACTAAATGAAGTGTACGAAAAATTTGGAAGACTCATCCATTAAGTTTTGTATATCCATAGATTTCATACTTCATCCACTTGCCACAGAGGTTGGAAGGTCAAACCTGCGATAGCTGTATTTTCATGAGATAGAGATATTTTGGGCCCGTCCCACTTACGCAACTTTTTCGGCCACTGCCGGCACCCGTCATAGGTCGTTGCAGGTCTCCGAAAATTTTCACCATGTTGAAAACCCAGGGCCGACCAGAAAGACGCTACGACTCTTCGGGCGACTGAGGAGACGACTCACGACCATACGGGCGACATGTCGCGGGGGTGAGGCCTGTACGGTCGTGAGTAGTCGCCCAAAGAGGCGTTCGTACCTTGTTCTGGTCGCCGCTGGATTTTCAACATGTTGAAAATTTTCGGAGACCTGCAACGACCTTTGACGGGCGCCGGCAAGTCGACGATAAAATCGCGGATAAAGTCGCGTAAGTGGGACAAGGCCCTTTAAGAGATATGGAACCAATGAATGGCTTCCCTCGGTTGCTATGCTGTGCGGACCTTCTGATTCCCACAATAAACACTATATAAAAACATAGAAACATTGACCATAGGAAATAGGTGCAGGAGTAGGCCATTCGGCCCTTCGAGCCAGCACCACCATTCAATATGATCATGGCTGATCATCCACATTCCAGCTTTTTCCTCCGAACTCTTGGTTCCGTTATCCCAAAGAGCTCTATCTAACTCTCTCTTGAAAACATCTAGTGAATTGGCCTCCAGTGCCTTCTGTGGCAGAGAATCCCACAGATTCACAACTCTCTGGGTGAAAAAAAGTTTTTCCTCGTCTCAGTCTCAGAGGGAGGGGGGGGGGAGGTTGGGGAGGGGGGGGCGTTTGAAGTAGAAATGGTGACCAGACGAGCCTTGCTGAAAACACCACACACACAAAATCATCTGTTCAAAGGTTACTAGTGCGCCCGTAAGGAGTGTTTACTCCCCAAACTGCTCAACTCCAGCTCCATCTATTGGTGACACGACACATCGCGAGGGAACGGAATTTAGTGTTTTGTTGCCCGATATCCCAGAGGGAACAATGAAATTCTTAAGGGCCTGTCCCACTTGGCGCCATTTACACGACCTCCAAAAAATGTGGTGGTCGCGTTGTGACGCACGTGTGGGTAGCGTGTGACGGGCGCATGGAGAGGCGTGGTGGGGCGTGGAGTTGCGCGCGGTACCGAGCGGCGTTCCGGGAGTTCGTGCTGCACGAAACCCTCGCACGCCACCTGCGTGACGTACCGCTGACGCATTGGGTTCGCACGCTGGCGTCCCGACGTCTCGCGTGTATCGGCCTGTTGCCGTGGTTACTGAGCCCGGAGAGAGGGGGGGAGGGAGAAGAGGGGAGGGGGGGGGGCCTTAAACCTATGTCCTCTGGTTCTAGATGTCCATTATCCTCTAGTTTGTACGTTCTCCCCGTGACCGCGTGGATTTTCTCCAAGATCTCCGGTTCCCTCCCACACTCCAAAAGACGTCCAGGTTTGGAGGTGGAAAATGTAAAATTGTCCCCAGCGTGCTTAGGATGGCGTTAATGCGCTGGGATCGCTGGTCGGTGGACCGAAGCTGTAACTCGAAACTAACCTGAACTAAGTCTATCCAGCCTCTGCCTGTAGCTGAAACCCTCTAATCCAGGCACTGTTCTTGCAAACGTGTAGAAGGGTCTCGGCCCGAAAGGTCACCCGTTCCTTCGCTCCAGAGATACTGCGTATCCTGCTGAGTTGTTCCGCCATTTTGTGTCTATGTTTAGCTCATGGTAAAACTCTCTGCGCCCTTTCCAAAGCCTCCACCTCTGTCCTGCAACGATCCAATACTCCACTCGGCCTGTTTTTAAGCAATAAAGAAGAAGGCGCAAGGATAAATGGCGGTCCTTGTCAAGGCCTTCCGTGAGGCAGCGGTAAAATGAATTTGTTTCTCTTTTGAAGGCAGCCATACTTAACCTCCGAGCATGTCCTCTTGTGAGTGTCTGCCTCACAGTCCCACTAATCTATCCATAGTAGATGAAGCTGAGCGGCACTCATATTTTATAATTACAATGATCCTTCTCAGCTCAGTCTCCGAGCAAGCGAATATCATTTGTGTGTGTGTTTTTCTCTCTCCATCATCATTTCCGGCAGCTGGCCGACTTTTCAATTTTCCTTGGCAGTAAATTTTTTATTTTTTTTTTAATTGAAATTCCGCGCGAGGCTGTAAATCTCCGGCTGAAACTAATTCTGCAGTCGGTCATCGCCGAGTGTTGAGGCGCGATAAGAAATGATGGCGGCCTCTCCAGCGATGTGCTGTTTTCAAGGGGCAACTCTGCAGATCCACGGAGGCCTCTGGATTAGCAAAGGCACACAGCCTCCTGCTGTCAAACAAATAAACAGAAATCCATTAAAAATATATATTAATGAGCTTAGTTTTGGGGTCACTTGTGCTGAGGTATAGTGAATAGCACTGGTTAGTTTAGAGATAATAATAATAATAATACATTTTATTTGTTGGGCGCCTTTCAGACATCTCAAGGACACCTTACATAGATTAACAGGAATATAAACATATAATCAGAGTAAAATAAATAATAAAGACATCACAAAGACATAAACTAAAAACAGAATTCAGTCCAAAAACAGAAAATCAAAAACACAATGTGAAGAGAGAGCAGCGGCAGCTAAAGCGCGCCAGCGTCCACTCTCCCTCCACGGCAGCCATCTTGGACAAAGACTAACAGGATTAGGTAGAGACAGAAAATCATCCCCCCACAATGGATACCACTGTGGGGGAAGGCACAATGTCCAGTCCCCAACCCGAAGTTCACCCAAAGTCAGGCCTGCCACCGCAGTTGCCTCTACGGAGGCCCGATGTTCCTGGCCGTTCTCACCGGGTGGTCTTGCCCCGGCGTCGGGAGAGTCCTCTCAGCGGCTGGGCCACCTGGAACGGCCGCTTCCAAGCTGTAGACCGCGGCTTCCGAAGCCGACAAGGCCGCGCCGGTTTGGAGCTCCCAGGCTCCCGATGTTGAAATCGGCGCCGCCCGCTCCGCTCCGCAGACCCGCAGCCCGGAGGTGTTGCTCTCGGCGGTCCAGCTCACCGGAGCTCCAGCGCGTCGCTCCAGCGCGGCGACCCAGGCAAGGCATCGCCCGCTCCGCTCCACGATAGCGCTCCAGCGCTGTGCCGCCACCGAGGCCGAGGTGCTGGGCGGTCCCCGCCAGGAAACGGCGCTCCAAGCCCGCTGGTAGGCCGCGAGGACGGGTCGACGGGCAGCCCGGAGAAAAAGCTGCCTCACCGACCAGGTAGGGACCTAGAAATAAAATTGCCCCCTACCCCCCACATTAAAAAGTCAATTTCTCCAAACGGACGAGACAGGACTAACTAAAAAAAAAACTTTTTAAAAAGCGAGTTTAACGGACGGCTGCTGGTTAGCAGCTGTTCCTCCAAGATGGCTCCTCCTCTGATACAGAGATACAGCGTGGAAACAGGCCCACCGAGTCCGCTCCAAACGGCGATTCCCGCACACTGACACTATCCTACACACATACGCACACATTGGGGACAATTGACATTTATGCCAAGCCGTCTTAAGGGCCTGTTCCACTTGGGCGTCATTTGCACATCACGCATATGGCGGGGCGAAGATTTTGTACATACCAAAATCCTGGGGCGCCGCGCGCGACCGCTTGCCACTGCCCACGTTACCACGCGCCATGTGCGCATCACGTGCGCGGCACAACGCGCGCGTCGTGCGTCGTGACGCACAAATTATGACGCGCAAATGACACGCAAATGACGCCCAAGTGCGACAGGCCCTTAACCTACAAACCTGCTCGACATTGGAGTGCGGGAGGAAACCGAAGATCTCGGAGAAAAACCCACGGCGAAGATAGACACAGAATGCCGGAGTAACTCAGCGGGACGGGCAGCTTCTCTGGAGAGAAGCAATGGGTGACGTTCCGGGTCGAGACCCTTCTTCAGACTGCGCGCCAGGGGAGGGGCAGACACAGAGATAAGGAAGTGTAAGGTGTGAAAACGAGACATCAAAGGGGATGGGGATGACGGAAAAAGTAGTGTCGATCATTGTTAGCTGGGAGAAGGTGACAACAAAGCAAAAACGTTATCGGGGGAGGGGATGGAGACAGAGGGAAACTTGAAGTTAGAGAAGTCAATGTTCATACCGCTGGGGTGTGTGTGTGTGTGTGTGTGTGTGTGTGTGTGTGTAGGAAAGTGGAACGAGTGCAGTTGGGGCATCTTGGCTAGCATGGGTAAGTTGGGCCGAAGGGCCTGTTTCCACTCTGCGTGACTCTGTGACTATTACACGATGTTCTTTCTCTTCCAGTTTGACCGCATCGTTTTCTGTGTCTTCTTGAAAGTCGACTACACGCTGTACAAGGAGAAGCTGCCATTTTACTTCCCGTTTGGTAAGAACTCCTTTGGTAAGAACACCTATGGTAATAATAATAATAATGGATGGGATTTATATAGCGCCTTTCTAATACTCAAGGCGCTTTACATCGCATTATTCATTCACTCCTCAGTCACACTCGGTGGTGGTAAGCTACTTCTGTAGCCACAGCTGCCCTGGGGCAGACTGACGGAAGCGTGGCTGCCAATCTGCGCCTACGGCCCCTCCGACCACCACCAATCACTCACACACATTTACACACATTCACACACAGGCAAAGGTGGGTGAAGTGTCTTGCCCAAGGACACAACGACAGTATGCACTCCAAGCGGGATTCGAACCGGCTACCTTCCGGTTGCCAGCCGAACACTTAGCCCATTGTGCCATCTGTCGTCCCTGATTTAGGGTTCGATCCCGGCTACGGGTGCTTGTCTGTACGGGGTTTGTACGTTCTCCCCGTGACTGCGTGGGTTTTCTCCGAGATCTACCCGAATTTCCTCCCACATTCCAAAGACGTACATGTTTGTAGGTTAATTGGCTCAGGTTTATGTGCAAATTGTCCCTAGTGTGCGTGGGGTAGTGCGGGGATCGCTGGTCGGTGCAGACTCGGTGGGCCGAAGGGCCTGTTTCCGCGCTGTATCTCTAAACTAAACTAAACTAAAGATAGACAAAAAAGCTGGAGTAACACAGGCAGCATCTCTGGAGAGAAGGAATGGGTGACGTTTCAGGTCGAGACCCTTCTTCAGACTCTAACTAAACTAAACCTGACTCATTTACCTACACAGCTTTCATAAATGTGACAGGGCTCAGTGTCCAAAGTCAATTTCAATGACCAGCCTAAGGTAGAGAAGTGTGAAAACGAACGCACACACCTCCAGATTCAGGGACAGTTTCTTCCCAGCTGTTATCAGGCAACTGAACCATCCTACCACAACCAGAGAACAGTCCTGAACTACTATCTACCTCAGTGGTGACCATCGGACTATCCTTGATCGAACTTGGCTGGCTTTACTTTAATAATAATAATAATGGATGGGATTTATATAGCGCCTTTCTAATACTCAAGGCGCTTTACATCACATTATTCATTCACTCCTCAGTCACACTCGGTGGTGGTAAGCTAATTCTGTAGCCACGGCTGCCCTGGGGCAGACTGACGGAAGCGTGGCTGCCAATCTGCGCCTACGGCCCCTCCGACCACCACCAATCACTCACACACATTCACACACATTCACACACAGGCAAAGGTGGGTGAAGTGTCTTGCCCAAGGACACAACGACAGTATGCACTCCAAGCGGGATTCGAACCGGCTACCTTCCGGTTGCCAGCCGAACACTTAGCCCATTGTGCCATCTGTCGTCCCGAAGCAACTTTGCACTAAACGTTATTCCCTTATCATGTATCTGTACACTGTAAATGGCTCGATTGTAATCATGTATTGTCTTTCCGCTGACTGGTTAGCACGCAACAAAAGCTTTTCGCTGCACCTCGGTACACGTGACAATGAACTAAACTGAACCGGGGGAAAAAAAGCAGACTCCTGATTAATCAAGAAAGTAGGAAGGAAACAGTCTCCTCACTTGAGCTGAACAATCATTTTGCTGTGTGACTTTTTTAATTTGTCTTCAGCTGCTGTTCCTTCAGAACCTCCCAGGCCAAAGCTCAAGACTGTTGATAAAGGTGAAAAGCAGACAAAGAACTTGCAGAAACCCGAGAGCAACCAAGGTTTGTGAATGTGCTACCTTGCTACCTAGTCTCGAGCGTGAAAACATGCCCTTCGGCCCTACGAGTTGGTGCTGACCAGCGATCCCCGCACACTACAGCCCCTGTCCCCACTGTACGAGGTAATCCAAGCGCCCTCCCGAGTTTTCCCCTGATTCGAACTCGGAGAATGTCCGTAGCGGGTCCGTAGGAGTCCGTGGACGTCTCCTACGAGTAACGGTAGGCGCTCGGGAAATCCGGTAAACTCGTGACATTTTTTCAACACCGCAAAAAAATCCTCGTGATGAAAAAAAATGGTTACTTTTTACTCGTACGAGCCGCTACGAGACACCCACGAACTCCTATGGACCCGCGACGGACATTCTCCGAGTTCGAATCGGGAAAATTCGGGAGAACTCTTGAATTACCTCGTACAGTGGGACAGGCCCTTAACACCATCCTACACACACGGGAGACAAATTAACATTTTACTGAAGCCAATTAACCTTCAAATGTACAGAATAGTGAAAGGCCTGGAGAGAGTGGATGTGGAGAGGATGTTTCCACTAGTGGGAGAGTCTAGGACCAGAGGGCACAGCCTCAGAATTCAAGGACGTTCTTTTAGGAAGGAGATGCGGTGGATTTTCATTAGTCAGAGGGTGGTGAATCTGTGGAATTCATTGCCACAGACGGCTGTGGAGGCCACAAGTCAGTGGATATTTTTACGGCAGAGATAGACAGAGAAGGTTCACCAGACTGATTCCTGGGATGTCAGGACTTTCATATGAAGAAAGACTGGATAGACTCGGCTTGTACTCGCTAGAATTTAGAAGATTGAGGGGGGATCTTATAGAAACTTACAAAATTCTTAAGGGGTTGGACAGGCTAGATGCAGGAAGATTGTTCCCGATGTTGGGGAAGTCCAGGACAAGGGGTCACACAGTTTAAGGATAAGGGGGAAATCTTTTAGGACTGAGATGAGAAAAACATTTTTTACACAGAGAGTGGTGAATCTCTGGAATTCTCTGCCACAGAATGTAGTTGAGGCCACAGTTCATTGGCTATATTTAAGAGGGAGTTAGATGAAACCCTTGTGGCTAAAGGGATCAGGGGGTATGGAGAGAAGGCAGGTACAGGATACTGAGTTGGATGATCAGCCATGATCATATTGAATGGCGGTGCAGGCTCGAAGGGCCGAATGGCCTACTCCTGCACCTATTTTCCATGTTTCTATGTTTCTATTCTTGATTAGTGCGGGTGTCAGGGGTTATGGGGAGAAGGCAGGAGAATGTGGTAGGGAGGGAGAGATAGATCAGCCGTGATTGAATGGTGGAGTAGACTCGATGGGCCGAATGGCCTAATTCTGCTCCTATCACTTATGAAGTTGTGGGTCTCTATAGCTTTGTAAATCATACAAACTAGCATCTTAAAGGATGAATTTTACCACAGAAAGCTGTGCTTGGCTTACATCATCGTGTGTTACATTCATCAAGGGCCTGTCCCACTTTCCGGAGTTATTCACAAATCCTCCCGAGTTTTCCCCTTGATTCAAACTCGCAGAATGTTCGTAACGAGTCCGTAGGAGTCCGTAGATGCATCGTAGCGGCTCATAATGCCAGCCGTAGGTACTCGTGGCATCAGGTAAGTCGGGACGTTTTTTCCAGCCCGGCAAAAAATGTCCACGAGTAAATAAAAATGGTCGGGATGAAAGAAATTGCGACTTTTTACTCGTAAGGAGGGCGTCGAAATAGCCGTGGGAATTCGTAGACATACTCGTAGGAGTTCGTGAACATAGTCGTGGAAGGTCGCAGGAGTTCGGAGATTACCACGGTCTTGATTTTTGTTTTTAGGTCCCTTAAACTCGGCAGAGGTTTTGAATTAAGTCGTGAAAGTGGGACAGGCCCTTAAGGTGCTGAATAACTTGCACCTAGATTATACCAGGCAATATTATTTTTTAAGTGGAGATTAACAGACTCCCGATTAGTGCGGGTGTCGGGGGCTATGGGGAGAAGGCAGGAGAATGGGGTTAGGAGGGAGAGATAGACCAGCCGTGACTGAATGGTGAATAGACCCGATGGGCCGAGTGGCCTAATTCTGCTCCGAGAACGTCTGAGCGTATGTGAAGCGGTGGCAAAAAGCCCAGCTCTTGTCCTACCAGGGAGCAGCACTTGAGAAGGGAAGGGAATCAAACGTGGCAACTCACGCTGGGCACATAATGTGTCCCCTGCTGTTCACCAAACTGGAGCAGCAGACCAAGGCTGTCACGTACCGCAGACTGGGGAAGTCCAGTGCTGCAAGATTCAGCAGCTCGTTAGTGTATCAACTCAAACTCTGCGAAACCTCCTAAGGCGCTCACGGCTGTTCGGTGAATAATAATAATAATAATAAATTTTATTTAATGGGCGCCTTTCAGACATCTCAAGGACACCTTACATAGTAATCGGAATAAAAACATATAATCGGAATAGAACAGGTAATAAAGACATCACAGAGACACAAATTAAAAACAGAATTCAATCCAAAAACAAAATCAAAAACACAGTGTGAAGAGAGAGCAGCGGCAGCCAAAGCGCGCCAGCGTCCACTCTCTCTTCACGGCAGCCATCTTGGACACAGACCTACAGGACTACAATTAGACAAAAAAAAAGGGAGGGGGGGAGGTGCGGTGAAATGAGGGGAACGGTAAGGAATTCAGTTCAGTTTCAGTTTAGTTTAGAGATACAGCGCGGAAACAGGCCCCTTCGTCCGCGCCGACCAGCGATCCCCGCACACTAACACTACCCTACACCCGCACGAGGGACAATTTACGCTTATATCGAGCCGGTTGACCTACAAGCCTGCACGTCTTTGGAGTGTGGGAGGCAACCGGAGATCTCGGAGAAAACCCGCGCGGGGAGAACGTACTAACTCTGCACAGACAGCACCCGTAGTCGGGATCGAACCTGCGGCTCCGGTGTTGAAAGCGCTGAAAGGTGGCGACTCTACCGTGCCGAAAGGCTACTTGAAGTTAGAGAAGTCAATATTGATACCGCTGCGGTGTAAGCTGCCCAAGCGAAATATGAGGTGCTGTTCCTCTAATTTGGGCTGGGCCTCACTCTGACAGTGGAGGAGGCCCAGGACAGAAAGGTCAGTGTGGGAATGGGAGGGGTAGTTAAAGTGTTTGGCAACCGGGAGATCAGGTAGGCCCAGGCGTCATTCCAGTTTAGGGAGTGCGTTAGAGTTTTGAGTACAGACTGGAACGTATTGATAGTATTACGAGTGAAAGACCTGGACAGAGTGGATGTGGAGAGGATGTTTACACTAGTGGGTGAGCCCAGGACTAGCGGTCACAGCCTTAGAATTAAAGGATGTTCCTTTACGAAGGAGATGAGGAGGAATTTCTTTAGTGAATCTGTGGAATTCTTTGCCACAGAAGGCTGTGGAGGCCATGATGTCAATGGATTTTGTAACGGCAGAGATAGATAGATTCTTGATTAGCACGGGTGTCAGGGGTTATGGGGAGAAGGCAGGAGAATGGGGTGAGGAGAGAGAGGTAGATTATCCACGGTCGAAAGGCGGGGTAGACTCGATGGGCTGAATGGCCTAAAGGGCCTGTCCCGCTTTCACGACCTAATTCACGACCCCTGCCGGGTTTGTCCTTGACTCATACTCGCAGCATGGTCGTCAGGAGGTCGTAGCTAGGCCGTGATGCTAGTCGTAGGTACTCGAGGCATCAAGTAGGTCGGGACGTTTTTTCTAGCCTGATGTAAAATGTCCACGAGTGAAGAAAGGTCGTGAATTAGGTCGTGAAAGTGGGACAGGCCCTTAATTCTGCTCCCATCACTTATAACCTTATGACCTTACGAGCGCCATGGAAAAGAAAATGGCCGCCGGAAGTTAGCTAATGTGGAATGACCACGGCAACGGGTCTTGACCAACAGCTTGTTTTTAGGGCATTGTGAGGGAGATATATTTTAATTTAAACATTCAAGCAGACTGAGTGAACTAAACATAGCACGTTAAGCGGCATCTGTGGGAAGTTTAATTTGCAATTACTCGTCCTGTCTGGCGAGTTGCTCAGGTAAAGCAGATGTTTAAATAGCGCGGTGGGACACGCCGTAGATCAGAGAGGTGCCGCTTTGTGACGGCTTTATTCCTCTGCATCTGTCTTCCATTTTTTCCGCAAACCCCTTTTCTTGAATCGATTTACGCTTCTGATGAGTGGGCAAAACGATTGGCTTGGATTTCTTTGCTTCTCTGTAGAGTGGAAAGTCCTGTCACATAGAAACATAGCAACACAGAAAACAGGTGCAGGAGTAGGCCATTTGGCCCTTCGAGCCTGCACCGCCATTCAATGTGATCGCGGCTGATCATCCAGAATCAGTACCCCGTTCCTGCTTTCTCCCCATATCCCTTTGTTCCGTCAGCCCTAAGAGCTCTATCTAACTCTCTCTTGAAAACATCCAGTAAATTGGCCTCCACTGCCTTCTGTGGCAAAGAATTCCACAGATTCTCTGTGAGAAAAAAAAATTCCTCATCTCAGTCCTAAATGGCCTACCCCTTATTCTTAAACTGTGACCCCTGGTTCTGGACTCCCCCCAACATCAGGAACATTTTTCCTGCATCTAGCTTGTCCAATCCCTTAAGAATGTTATATGTTTCTATAAGATCCCCTCTCATTCTTCTAAATTCCAGTGAATACAAGCCCAGTCGATCTATTCTTTCATCATATGACAGTCCCGCCATCCCGGGAATTAACCTGGTGAACCTACGCTGCAGTCCCTCAATAGCATGAATGTCCTTCCTCAAATTAGGAGACCAAAACTGCACACAGTACTCCAGGTGTGGTCTCACCAGGGCCCTGTACAACTGCGGTAGGACCTCCATGCTCCTAAACTCAAATCCTCTCGGAATGAAGGCAAACATGCCATTCGTTTTCTTCACTGCCTGCTGTACCTGCATGCCCTCTCTGCCCAGAATTCTTCCACTCAGAACACAAAGCGCTGGAGTAACTCGGCGGGTCGGGCCGATGGCAGGAGAACGGGATGAGGAGGAAGAGATAGATCGGCCATGATTGAATGGCGGAGTAGACTCGATGGGCCGAATGGCCTGATTCTGCTATCACTTATGAACTTGTGGGTCTCCGTGACTTTATAAATCGGACAAACTAGCATCTTGAAGGATGAATTTTACCACAGAAAGCTGTGCTTGGCTTACCTCATCGGTTGTACCATTCGCAAGGTGCTGAATAATTCACACCTAGATTATTCCAGGCAATATGTCTTTGTTAAATATTACATACCCAGAAGGGAAGCAATAGCAGGTTTTATTGTCAATATTCCCCACTGTCAACTGTGCTTTAACTAATAAAAAGAACCAACATTTCACATGTATTAATAGCTGGGATTTTCAAACTTAGAACGGCCATTATTTCAAATGATATCTCGTTCGTTATTTGCTGAGAGAATGGAGCGGCTGGGCTTGTACACTCTGGAGTTTAGAAGGATGAGAGGGCATCTCATTGAAACACATAAGATTGTTAAGGGTTTGGACACGCCAGAGGCAGGAAACATGTTCCCGATGTTGTGGGGGGGGGAGGGGGCCAGAACCAGGGGCCACACACACACAGTGTAAGAATAAGGGGTCGGCCATTTAGAACGGAGACGAGGAAACTCTTTTTCTCACAGAGAGTGGTGAGTCTGTGGAATTCTCTGCCTCAGAGGGCGGTGGAGGGCGGTTCTCTGGCTGCTTTCAAGAGAGAGCTAGATGGGGCTCTTAAAAATAGCGGAGTCAGGGGATATGGGGAGGAGGCAGGAACGGGGTACTGATTGGGGATGATCAGCCGTGATCACATTGAATGGCGGCGCTGGCTCGAAGGGTCGAATGGCCTCTACTCCTGCACCTATTGTCTATTGTCTATTTATGCTCCATTTGTCAGTTTACAGTTTAGACAAAAGTGCTGGAGAAACTCAGCGGGTGCAGCAGCATCTACGGAGCGAAGGAAATAGGCAACGTTTCTGGCCGAAACCCGTCTTCAGACTGATGTAGGATGGGGGGGGGGGGCGTGGAGAAGAAAGGAAAAAGGAAGAGGAGGAGCCCGAGGGCTGAGGGAGAGCTGAGAAGGGGAGGAGACAGCAAGGGCTACCGGAAATTGGAGAATTCAATGTTTATGCCGCTAGGGTGCAGACTGCCCAAGCGGAATATGAGGTGCTGCTCCTCCAATTTCCGGTGGTCCTCACTCTGGCCATGGAGGAGGCCTGGGACAGAAAGGTCGGATTCTGAATGGGAGGGGGAGTTGAAGTGCTGAGCCACCGGGAGATCAGGCTGGTTATTGCGAACTGAGCGGAGGAATTAGTGAAGCTAGTTTGTCCCAATAATAAGTCGCCCTGATTTCTCTCTCCACGCGGAACAGCAGCATTGTGTCTCTTCCTCCCAAGTCGATTGCAAAACGCAAAAGAATATCGTTCATGTTTTAAAGCCTGCTTAATGGACAATCAATTCCCATCAGCCGGGAATGATATTTAAGTCAATTTAATTCAGGCTGGAATTGATTTGCGCTCAGACACATGATCTTTCAAATATAGTAATTACATAACAACAACAAAAAGCACCTGATTGTTCATTGTACGGCCCATCAGACAATCTCCATGTCACTCAGCCCAAACTCTTCTAAAATGGCTGCCTCGTAGTCATAGAAACATAGAAAATAGTTGCAGGAGTAGGCCATTCGGCCCTTCGAGCCTGCACCGCTGATCATCCAACTCAGTATCCCGTACCTGCCTTCTCTCCATACCCCCTGATCCCTTTAGCCACAAGGGCCACATCTAACTCACTCTTAAATATAGCCAATGAACTGTGGCCTCAACTACCGTCTGTGGCAGAGAATTACACAGATTCACCACTCTGTGTGAAAAATGTTTTTCTCATCTCGGTCTTAAAGGATTTCCCCTCTATCCTTAAGCTGTGACCCCTTGTCTTGGACTTCCCCAACATCGGGAACAATCTTCCTGCATCTAGCCTGTCCAACCCCTTAAGAATTTTGTACGTTTCTATAAGATCCCCCCTCAATCTCCTAAATTCTAGCGAGTACAAGCCAAGTCTATCCAGTCTTTCTTCATATGAAAGTCCTGACATCCCAGGAATCAGTCTGGTGAACCTTCTCTGCACTCCCTCTATGGCAAGAATGCCCTTCCTCAGATTTGGAGACCAAACCTGTACGCAATACTCCAGGTGTGGTCTCACCAAGACCCTGTACAACTGCAGTAGAACCTCCCTGCTCCTATACTCAAATCCTTTTAGAGTGATACAGCGTGGAAACAGGCCCTTCGGCCCAACTCGCCCACACCAGCCAACATGTCCCAGCTACACTAGTCCCACCTGCCCGATTTGGTCCGCATCCCTCCAAACCTGTCCTATCCACGGGAACGTGCAAACTCCGTACAGACAGCACCCCTGGTCAGGATCGAACCGGGGTCTCCAGCGCTGTGAGGCAGCAACTCCACCGCAAATCAAAAAGAGGAAAAGATTTAAATCGGAGGCTGAGGGGTACATTTTTCATGCAAAGGGTGGTGGGTGTATGGAACGAGCTGCCAGAGGAGGTAGCTGGGGCAGGGACTATCACAACGTGTAAGAAGCAGTTAGGCAGGTACACGGATAGGACAGGTTTGGAGGGAAATGGGTCAAACGCAGGCAGGTGGGACTAGTGCAGTTGGCCGGCATGGGCTAGTTGGGCTGAATGGCCTGTTTCCAGGCTGAATCACTCTATGACTCGGGGGACTCTAAGGTACGGGATTTTAAATTGGTTCAGGGGTGCCTGTGGGAAGCCAGCACCACGGCAGGGCCTTGAGTGGATGAGAATGTCCTCCTTTCATTCTGAATGAGTTAAGAATTCACAGACTGCGGGGAGATAGCTAATCGCACCGTAGGGAAGCCAGTCTTCAAGGTAGACTGTCTGAATCTTTCGTAAACTCTAGGGAAGAATCGAATCACGTTTCAGAATTAGGATTTAATACAATATACGACTTCCTGCACAGTTCGACTCTGGTAGCAATCCAGTGTGGGCAAGTTGAGCTGAATAGACAATCGACAATAGACAATAGGTGCAGGAGTAGGCCATTCAGCCCGCAACGCCATTCGTTGTGATCATGGCTGATCATCCCCAATCAGTGCCCGTTCCTGCCTTCTCCCCGTATCCCTTGACTATCTTTAAGAGCCCTATCTAGCTCGCTCTTGAAAGCATCCAGATAATTAGCCTCCACTGCCTTCTGAGTTCATTTATTGTCACATGCACCAGTTGGTGTAGTGAAAATTCACTGGCCAGGTTAGTCAGACAATTTAAAAAGCAACAGACTCACATTTTAACATAAACATCCACCACAGTGACTCCTACACATTCCTCACTGTGATGGAAGGCGGAAATATAGTTCCAAGTCCTTCCCTTGTTGTTCTTCCTTGGTCAGGGGCCTCGAGCCCCCCTTTGACGGGATGGTCTTGAGTCCCGTAGACGGCAGTGTTCGGGCCCTTCGCGTCGAGGCGATCAGCTCCCGCATCGGGGGGGAACGTCAGCTCCCCCGGGCGGGGCGATCGATCCTCGCGTCCGGGCCGGTCGAGTGTTGGAGATCCCGCCTAGCCTTTCCCGAGACTGCGAGCCCTTGATGGTGAGTAAGTCCGCAGGCCGCGGTGGGAGCGATCCCAGGCAAGGGATCCGCAGCGATGGTGAGTCCGCGCCCCGCGGTGGGGCTCACGACAGTCCGAGGCGGCCTCCAGCTTCAGCGATGGTAGGCCGCAGAGCCCGGAGAACGTGATCTGAAAAATGGTCACATCTCCGGGAAGGTAAGGACCTGAAAAAAAAAGTTTCCTCCCCCCCACCCACATAAAACAAACAGTAGAACATTAAAACAAACTTTAACCAAACGCTAAAAATAACAAAGAGGATGAAAAGACATCTCCCTCCTCCACCGCCCTCTGAGGCAGAGAATTCCACAGACTCACAACTCTCTGGGTGAAATAAAATTTCCTCGTCTTCGTTCTAAATTGCCAACCCCTTATTCGAAAACTGTGGCCCTTAGTTCTGGACTCCCCCAACATCGGGAACATGTTTCCTGCCTCTAGCGTGTCCAATCCCTTAATAAATCTTATATGTTTCTGGATGAGGGAATTGAAGGCAATATCTCCAAGTTTGCGGATGACACTAAGCTGGGGGGCAGTGTTAGCTGTGAGGAGGATGCTAGGAGACTGCAAGGTGACTTGGATAGGCTGGGTGAGTGGGCAAATGTTTGGCAGATGCAGTATAATGTGGATAAATGTGAGGTTATCCATTTTGGTGGCAAAAACAGGAAAGCAGACTATTATCTAAATGGTGGCTGACTAGGAAAAGGGGAGATGCAGCGAGACCTGGGTGTCATGGTACACCAGTCATTGAAAGTGGGCATGCAGGTGCAGCAGGCAGTGAAGAAAGCGAATGGTATGTTAGCTTTCATAGCAAAAGGATTTGAGTATAGGAGCAGGGAGGTTCTACTGCAGTTGTACAGGGTCTTGGTGAGACCACACCTGGAGTATTGCGTACAGTTTTGGTCTCCAAATCTGAGGAAGAACATTATTGCCATAGAGGGAGTGCAGAGAAGGTTCACCAGACTGATTCCTGGGATGTCAGGACTGTCTTATGAAGAAAGACTGGATAGACTTGGTTTATACTCTCTAGAATTTAGGAGATTGAGAGGGGATCTTATAGAAACTTACAAAATTCTTAAGGGGTTGGACAGGCTAGATGCAGGAAGATTGCTCCCGATGTTGGGGAAGTCCAGGACAAGGGGTCACAGCTTAAGGATAAGGGGGAAATCCTTTAAAACCGAGATGAGAATAACTTTTTTCACACAGAGAGTGGTGAATCTCTGGAACTCCCTGCCACAGAGGGTAGTCGAGGCCAGTTCATTGGCTATATTTAAGAGTGAGTTAGATGTGGCCCTTGTGGCTAAGGGGATCAGAGGGTATGGAGAGAAGGCAGGTACGGGATACTGAGTTGGATGATCAGCCATGATCATATCGAATGGCGGTGCAGGCTCGAAGGGCCGAATGGCCTACTCCTGCACCTAATTTCTATGTTTCCATGTTTCTATGTCTATGTTTCAATAAGATCGCCTCTCATCCTTATAAATTCCAGAGTATACAAGCCCAGCCGCTCCATTCTATCAACATATGACAGTCCCGCCATCCCGGGAATTAACCTGGTGAACCTACGCTGCACTCCCTGTTTCCACACTGTGAGACTCCATAGCTCAATGCCCCATCTACACTAGTCCCACCTGCCTGCGTTTGGCCCTTATCCCTCTAATCCTGTCCTATCCATGTACCGATTTAAATGGTTCTTAAATGTTGCGATAGTCCCAGCCTCAACTACCTCCTCTGGCAAATCATTCCATACACCCACAATCTCTCGCTTCCCTTTATCCCGAACAAGTCCGAAGAAAAAGTCTCGACCCGAAACGCTGCCCGTTCCTTCTGGAGATGCGGCCTGTCCCGCTGAGTTACTCCAGCGTTTTGTGTTTGTCTTCGGTTTGAAGCGACACCTGCAGTTCCTTCGTACTCATTAACGCTTGGCTTGTTTCTTTGACAGATTAGGTGTCGGGGATCAGAGCTGGCCTCAAGAACAGCGCCAGTGAAGGATGAAACCCTCGTTACGAGGAGAAAACTGGAACTGAGGACGCACAGATGCACTCCTCGTGGCATCCATTTTAATTCCTCTCTGCCGATTTCTGATTTACAACCTGGTGATTTATGCTGCATGAGAATTATACCAGGAATAAATCCTGAGTTATGGAGAGCTCTCACTCCTCAAATCAATACCCTGACAGCAGAAAACGTCTAAAGTGGTGATTACAATGTTTTTTAATTCTCTACGTTACTCCCCGCAGTCTTTCCATATTCTGAAACCACCCATTTTAGTTTAGTTTAGTTTAGTTTCGAGATACAGCCCGGAAACAGGCCCTTCGGCCCACCGAGTCTGCACCGACCAGCGATCCCCGCACACTAACCTTCCAAACACACCAGGGACAATTTACACTTATACCAAGACCGTTAACCTTCAAACCTGCACGTCTTTGGAGTGCAGGAGGAAGCAGAAGATCTCGCCGAAAACCCACGCAGGTCACGGGGAGTTCGTGCAAACTCCGTACAGACAGCGCCCGTCGTCGGGATCGAACCCAGATTCCCCCGTGCTGCAAGGCAGCAACTGTACCGCTGCGCCACCGTGCCACCCACCCCTCTTGGCTAAGACTAAACTTAATTCGCAATTATGAATTCCCGAACCGTGTTCGCTCTGTAACGGCACGTGCTGCCTCACCGCTCCAGAGACCTGGCCTCCATCTTGCCTCCTGGTTCAGGTTCATTAGTGATAGGAGCAGAAGAATCAGGCCATTCGGCCCATCAAGTCTACTCCGCCATTCAATCACGGCTGATCTATCTCTCCCTCCCAACCCCATTCTCCTGCCTTCTCCCCATAACCTCTGACACCCGCACTAATCAAGAATCTATCTATCTCTGCCTTAAAAATATCCACTGACTTGTGGCCTCCACAGCCGTCTGTGGCAAAGAATTCCACAGATTCACCACCCTCTGACTGAAGAAATTTCACCTCCTTCCTTCGATCCTGAGTGGGTTTTCTCCGGGTGCTCCGGTTTCCTCCCACATTCTATAGGCGTGCAGGTTTGTGGGTTAATTGGCTTCGGTAAATATAGCTAATTGTCCCCCTAGTGGGTAGGATAGTGTTAGTGTGCGGGGATCGCTGGTCGGCGCGGACTCCGTGGGCCGAAGGGGCCTGTTTCCGCGCCGTATCTCTACACTACACTCAGTTAATGGACGGGGAGATGAAGGAGAGCGAACGTTTCAGATGTCACCTTCCTGACACTTATTCATCCATCAGTTGGGAAGAGTTCCTCCAACCCCATATCATTGTCTCTTCTTCAACACTAAGATAAAGACAGAATACTGGAAATACTCCGCAGACCAGGCAGCGGCCGTGGAGAGAGAAGCAGAGAAACGTTTCGGATTCAGTTGAAAGGCCATCGATCTGAAGTATCAATCTGAAGATAGGCACACAAAAAAGTTGGAGGAGAGAAGGAATGGGTGACATTTTGGGTCGAGACCCTTCTTCAGTCTGAAGAAGGGCTCGACTGAAAGATCACCCATTCCTTCTCTCCAGAGATGCTGCCTGATCCTTCTTCAGTCTGAAGAAAGGTCTCGACCCGAAACGTTACCCATTCCTTCAATATTAATCCTCTATCTTTCTCCCTGTATTTTCTGGTTTTTATCTCAGATTTTCAGCATCTGCAGTTTTCTTCTTTGATTTTCGATTAATACTGAGACCATTGGTCTCATTTGAAAGCGAATTGTTTGACATCTTTCTCCTTGGTGTGAACGAACTTCGATTGTTACTTGATTTTGATGTTATTGTAGCTGATGATTCAGCTTGCCTTAATAAAGTGATTCGTATAACCTTTATATTTGTTTAAATATTTCTGTCTCCGTTGTTGAGGGCGTGGACTCTTATACATCGGCGAGAGACCAAGCGTGGACTGGGCGATCGTTTCGCTTGAACACCTTCGCTCAGTCCGCGTGGACCTACCTGACCTCCCGGTTGCAAAACACATTTAACTCCCCTTCCCACTCCCACAGTCCAGAACCAGGGGCCACACACACACACAGTTTAAGAATAAGGGGTAAGCCATTTAGAACGGAGACGAGGAAACACTTTTTCTCACAGAGAGTTGTGAGTCTGTGGAATTCTCCGCCTCAGAGGGCGGTGGAGGCCGGTTCTCTAGATACTTTCAAGAGAGAGCTAGATAGGGCTCTTAAAGAGTGGTGAATCTGTGGAATTCTCTGCCATAGAAGGTAGTTGAGGCCTGTTTATTGGCTATATTTAAGAGGGAGTTAGATGTGGTCCTTGTGGCTAAAGGGACCAGGGGGTATGGAGAGAAGGCAGGGATGGGATACTGAGTTGGATGATCAGCCATGATCACATTGAATGGCGATGCTGGCTCGAAGGGCCGAATGGCCTACTGCTGCACCTATTGTCTATTGTCTATTGTTAAAGTGACCTTTCTGTCCTGGGCCTCCTCCATTGTCAGAGTGAGGCCCAGCGCAAATTGGAGGAACAGCACCTCATATTTCGCTTGGTTAGTTTACACCCCAGCGGTATGAATATTGTTTCCTCTAACTAAAGAGACGCAACTGGAAAGGTGAAGTGCAACAGCGCAGATTAATGTGGTGCTTGAAACCTCGAGCAGACAATAATGGTCGGGGCTCTTCCCCAGGGGACGGAGAGCTAGGAGGACAATGCCCTCAGGACAGCGAGTTCTTCAGCTGGAGTTAGAGCAGTGAGCACAAAGGAGACATCAGCCGGGCCCCTGGAGAGGAGTTTGTATGAGAGGCACTAACGGTGGTCCTTGCAACGATGAATTACAAAGAGGCCCAGCTGACCGCTTGTGAGAGCGTTCTTTAGTTTAGTTCTAGAGATATAGCGCGGAAAACACCGAGTCTGCGCCGACCAGCGATCCCCGCACACCAACACTGTCCTACACACACACACACAAGGGGACAATTTTACATTGAAGTAAGTAAGTAAGTTTATTGGCCGAGTATTCACATACCTAGATACATAGAAACATAGAAATTAGGTGCAGGAGTAGAGGCCATTCGGCCCTTCGAGCCTGCACCGCCATTCAATATGATCATGGCTGATCATCCAACTCAGTATCCCGTACCTGCCTTCTCTCCATACCCCCTGATCCCTTTAGCCACAAGGGCCACATCTAACTCCCTCTTAAATATAGCCAATGAACTCCTAAATTCTAGCGAGTATAAGCCAAGTCTATCCAGTCTTTCTTCATATGAAAGTCCTGACATCCCAGGAATCAGCCTTGTGAACCTTCTCTGCACTCCCTCTATGGCTATAAAGTCCTTCCTCAGATTTGGAGACCAAAACTGTACGCAATACTCCAGGTGTGGTCTCACCAAGACCCTGTACAACTGCAGTAGAACCTCCCTGCTCCTATACTCAAATCCTTTTGCTATGCAAGCTAACATACCATTCGCTTTCTTCACTGCCTGCTGCACCTGCATGCCTACTTTCAATGACTGGTGTACCATGACACCCAGGTCTCGCTGCATCTCCCCTTTTCCTAATCGGCCACCATTTAGATAATAGTCTGCTTTCCTGTTTTTGCCACCAAAGTGGATAACCTCACATTTATCCACATTATAATGCATCTGCGAAACATTTGCCCACTCACCCAGCCTATCCAAGTCACCTTGCAGTCTC